>NC_056463.1:36551924-36557037 GCF_008729295.1 Plectropomus leopardus
AAGTGAAAAGTCTAATATTTGCTTTCACTCCCTCTGCAGCAGCTGCTCCTCCTCTCATCTAAACAGCTCTGATTTTAATTCAGTGGGAAACACAGTAATTCACAAGTGAACTTAAATTATATACAAATGTGTTGATAATCACAATTTTCAAGTCACTTATCAAACATCCTCAATTTCCGGCCCCTCAACTATGAAGATTGGCTTTGAGTTTTTGACCAGACAAATTAATCAAGTCTCTATGGTCTCGAGCAAATTGTTTGTCACTGTTTTCTAGCATTTCAAACACAACGAACAGGTTGATAAAAATACTACAGGTATACCATAGACAGATATTCTATAGTGATTACGATTTGCTGTAAAAAAAATTTTCCTTCATTTAATAAATCATTTGTGTGAGTCGTTGGTGTGGATTGACAGATACAATTCTGGACTTTTCCAAATTTTACTTAAAAAAACTGTATCCATATTAGTAGCAAAGGATCACATCTGTTAAAACCTAGTGTATCACAAAGTACCACCCAGTTAACAGTCATTTCTTTCTTCCTGCTGTCTGCCAGGTCATGGAGGAGATCAGCAATGTAGCTGTGCTCATCACACAGTCCTCCGCTGCCTCCTCTTCCTCCTCCACTCCGTCAGCACTCCGTCAGGGATCCCTCTCTCAAACCCAAACCCAGCATGAGGTGGACGCCTCCCAGAGTTTTCAGCAGAAACAAGCTGCAGATTCTCTCATCCAGGTCATTGAGAAGCTCAGCAAAATCGTGGAGAAGCGGCCCCAGCGCCGCTGCACCTTGGCAGGACAGAAACGAGCCTCTTCTGCGGGGGGAGGAGGAGGAGGAGGTGAGGAAGGGGCCAGGGGCAGCAGAGGAGGCTCTCCCTACACGAAAATTAAAAGGAACTTTAAGGGGCAAGAGAGCGCAGAGGAGGTGCGATTAGATGGCAGCGCGGCTGATGGCGTTCTTCCTTCTGCCGTGTCAGGTGAAAGTAACGTCACCTCCATGGTCACGGAGGTAACCAGCAACCACAAGCGGACAGTGACTTGCTATCAGTGCAGCCTGTGCCCCTATCTCTCCCAAACACTGCCCCTGCTGAAAGAGCACCTGAAACAACACAACGAGCAGCACAGTGACCTCATCCTCATGTGCTCCGAGTGTCGATTTACCTCCAGAGACCAGAGGCAGCTCGAGGCACATGTCAGGCTGCACTTTGACAACGGTGGCAACCTGAGAAGTAATTCTACTCAGACGGATACCTACAGCCAGTGCAAAGAAGAGGACTTAGGAAGGCCGGATGGGGACTGGACCAGGAGCAGTGGCAGTATTGAAACTGAGGTAATCAAAAGTTCATCGGACGGTTCCAAGGAGCTACCACAGAAAAAGAAATGGTATAGCTACGAGGAGTATGGACTCTACCGCTGCCTGATCTGCAGCTATGTGTGCAGCCAGCAACGAATGCTCAAGACCCACGCATGGAAGCACGCTGGCCTAGTTGACTGCTCTTATCCTATCTTCGAGGAAGAAGAGGGAGTTTCCACAAGGAGAGAGGCAGCAGCTAACACTCCTGCAACCAGGGAGGAAATAGTTGTTCTTTCTCCAGTTCTTCAAGATAAAAGCCTGCAAAAGCTGCCCACTGCCTTCAAGCTCCAGCTCTGTGTGCCAATGGCTGTAGAGAACAAACAGCATGTGTTAAATCATCTGGTTTCCAATGAAAGTCCAAAAACAGAAGAAGAGGAGCAAAGTGTGTATCCTATCAAAGACCTGACTTCTGAGGAGCCCATGGTGGAGGTGCAGGTGACAACAGAGGCGGAGGCTGAGGTGGAGATTGGTGGTCACCATGATAGCACCTCTGTCACGGACAGCCTACTGTCATCAGCTCAGAAGATTATCAACAGCAGTCCCAACAGCGCCGGCCATATCAACGTGATTGTAGAACGCCTTCCGTCAGCTGAGGATTCAGTCATGGCTACTAACCCACTTCTGCTCAGCCCAGATGTGGACAGGGACAAGAACTTACTGGATGCCGAGGAGGAGGAGCGGGGCCATGTGGTGGCTGTTAAGGAGGAGGTGGTCTCTGACTGCAGTGTGAGTAGCAACACAGAGAGTCCGCCATTAGCAGCCGATATTAAACCCTCAATCAGTAGCGACTCTCCACGTGATGAGAATATCCCCCCAGCTGGTCGCAAGAGGACTCATTCTGAGTCGCTCCGCCTGCACTCCTTGGCAGCTGAGGTGCTGGTCGCTATGCCTATGAGGACCCCTGAGCTTCCCACCTCCAGCGCTAAGGTAAGTCTGAAGACAATTACAGCCCAGGCACAGAGCCCAAACACAAAACCGGTTGAGGTGACCTCAGCTGGACAGAAGGATTCTGATGCTGGGACGACAGCAGCTCTGTTGGACTTGGAGCTTCATAGCGAGGGCAGAGAGGAAGATTTAGGCTCCCTGTGTCTGGCTGAAGAAGATGAGGAGAGCCCTACCACTAAAGCAGGCATCAGCCTGTCACTGCTCACTGTCATCGAAAGGCTCAGAGAGCGCTCAGACCAGAATGCCTCCGATGAGGATATCTTAAGAGAGCTCCAGGACAACGCACAGTTCCAAAACGGAGCCGTTGCTGGTGTGGTCACAGGGAACGGAGCTGGGAGTTACATGTGCAGCATCCCAGGGATGGACGGGTTGGTCGCATCACCTGACGGTGGTCTGGTGGACTACATCCCCGGCAACGAAAGACCGTATCGGTGCCGCCTGTGTCGCTACAGCAGCGGCAATAAGGGCTATATTAAACAGCACCTACGGGTGCACAGGCAGAGGCAGCCGTATCAGTGTCCCATCTGTGAGCACATTGCCTCGGACAGTAAGGACCTGGAGAGCCACATGATCCACCACTGTAAGACCAGGATGTACCAGTGCAAGCAGTGCCCAGATGCCTTCCACTACAAGGTGAGGAGACGGCAACGCTCATGCACATCTTTCAGTCCTGACACTCAGTAATCAGATTGTTAAATAAATGAACTATAATGATTAGAGTTTCAGGGAATCCTTTGAGATAAGCTTGGCTCGAGGCTAATGGCGTTCCAAAAATGTGAAAGGGTTATATTCAAGGTTGTTCAAATACAAATGATTGAATCTGTACACATTCAAAGTTAGTGCAATGACTGAATGGCTTCAAAACAGTTCAGTAATTTCATATAATGTAGATTTCTTTGTTTCCATGGCGTAAGGGAGGATTAAATAGCAAAAAAAAAAAAAAAAAAATCAACAATCAAAAACACTTGTATTGGCTATGGGCCAAATTGTTATTTCGGGTTATTGCTATCAACCCAGAATTTCAAAATCAGTCAACCTTTTTTTTTTTGTTGTTCTTTTTTTCATCAACTGAATTACGAGTTTGAGCATTTTGTGGAGTTTAAAAGCAGTTTCAATGTGTTTCAATTAGTTAAGTCCTCTCATATATGCGCACACACACACACACACATACAGTATATACAGTATGTAAATAATAGAGGATTTTATCCATAGCACCTGTTTCTAAATCAAAGGAAATTGAGAAGTAAACAGGCGATTATGGTCTTTAATCACCACAGTCTGAGAGAGGACGTGACAGTTTTTAATTGTAACACAGCAAAGGTCACAGAGTATCTTATGTAATAATCTCAGAAGATAAATGTTTTGATTTCTTTAAAAAAATATCTGTGTTGAATACATACCCAGTATTGGCAGATTCTTTGTCTTTGCACTTGTTTTTGTGCTAAGATTGTATATGCAGAGAGTTTGACATCTGCAGTGACATATGTTAGTGTGTGTGTGTGAGACACAACACCAGCATTATTTTTGCTGTGAGACTTGTCTCCCGTCAGCATCTGTTTTTGTCTCACAGCCACCCAAACACTAAAGATGAGTTCAGACCTAAAGAGATAAGTCAAAGTACCAGCGTTTGAGCTTTGGTTTGATGATGAAGGAGAAGGAGAAACTATTGATCCTTAATGCTATCATGGGAGTCCAGTGCCCATGTGCAGCAGAGATTATTCATCATTCACCGAGTTCATCATATTATCCAGCAGCTTTGGGAGCCAGGCTAACAAGCTAATTGTGAAAGGAAAAGTCTGTTCTATTACACCTGTATGGCGCATCACTGACTCTGTTTAAATGCACACTAATATTCTATTATTCTGAATATGACAGTATTCCCAGTTTGATACTGATCATCATGTAAACAACATATTTTGTTTGGATATTCCAAATTTGGCCTTTTCCCAAAAGTTGCATTTTCCCATTAGACCATGGGATATGCTGATATTACTCTGGTTTTAGAAGCATTCTTTGACTACTAATATTGCGCTGCCTGTTTATGTTGTTATGGATACAATGTACCAAAACCAACTCACCAATAGTAGAAAGACGGTGGGGGGGGGGGGGGGATGCATGCCCAAAAGAAAAGCTCACATTTGTGATTGAAAGGGAGAGACACTCCTATTTTGAAACATTATGAAAGACTTGAATATTAACATGTTTATAGACATACACAAACATCACAGTTCAGTTTGAGGGAATGAAAGAGGAAAGCTATTTTTGCACGGTCCAACAAGTCGCTGGTGGAAAACTTTGTAAAAATCCTATTTTAATGCAAAGAAGCAAAATGTTTTGCTAAACAACATGTAAGGGGACGCTAATTGATTTCATAGCTACATGTAAACAGGAATATTAGAGTTGAATATTCATTTTCATTAACCCTTTAAACAGTCTAGTGGGAATGTTGTCTTTTTCGGAATAAGTGTAAAAATATGAATATTTTGTCCGTATAAACATAGTCACTGAAAATCACTGCGTGCCAATCAACACTCCACGATATGCCTATAGTCTATATATTTTGTTGGGACTGACTTGTGCCAAACAGCATTTTGTCATAAAATATTTCAGAAGAAAACAGGTTTCTCATCTTTTTCTCCATACCTCCATATCTGCTGTGCCATTAAATGTATGTTGCATCACATAGAGGCCACAAAAGACCCCTTTAAATAATTAGACCAACTATTATGCTACATTTACTTATTTTGCCTTGTCAGCTATTTATTATCAATGATAATAATAATCTTATTCATAATAATCATAGTAATTTTAATAAT
>NC_056463.1:36559944-36792444 GCF_008729295.1 Plectropomus leopardus
AGTTATCTGAAAATTTTCTAATGATATTCTTAAAAAAAAGCCACTGTTTTTTTGCCTTCTTTTACTGATGTTTTGATGCAACGTGTGGAACATTTCATGCTAAGTTGCTCATTGCCCTTTTTCTAATGTATTTGAAAGAAATCAAACCAATCTGCTCATGTTTCAAAGTTTTATATTGAAAGGCGTCTGAATACAGCACAATAAAACTGATGTCGATCCAGGTTTTAAAGGGTTAAAGGCCAATGTAATACCATATGAAACCCTGCATGCTTATGTGTGAGAGGGAATAATCACATTTTAAACATCTGAAAAAAATTGTGCGCTCTTAGTATTAAAATCCATTTTTAGAGGAGCAATTAAACCTTTTTTTGAATTCCATCATTTTAATGATTGGTTGTCTTGAATTATACGAATATTTAAACTGCAATGATTTTATCTTTACTTTTAATAAACGCTCCTGCTGCTGGAAAGTTGTGCGCTGATTGGAACCTCCCTTAAAACTTGCAAAGTACATATCATTAGGCCTTGGTCCAGGATGGTCCGGCTAATAAACAATTATTTATAACAAATTATTGCCTAATGTATCAAATTAACAACATGCAGCATGTGAGATTTATACACCGTGCTTGCCACATTTATTGCATTTACTTAAGGTATTCAGCGACACACATTTGGTGTAAAACACATCTTTTTTTTATAGACGCTGCTTTATGGTGGAATATGTGAGATTAACAGTGTGAAGTGTGTTTTTGTTTGTGTGATTTATGGACACCATAAAGTCATGTTTATTGGGCCGGTGCAAATAATTAAATGGTGGAGTTTTAAGTGCAATATTCACCTAATGTAAAAAAAGAAACGGGGTGGAAATATTACCTCGTAAAGTTGGAGTTATCTCCAAAGTCAAGGAGTCAAAATATTTACATCGATAAATCTGTCCTTAACACCTCGCAGCTAACAGGGGTGGACGGCCCGACCAGTTGGCTTTTGTAGCAGCAGGACTGAGATGGATGTTGGCGGGAGATGCTGCAGTTGTTTTTCACTGCTTCTAATTGCCTTTTTACCCTCCAGTATGGAGAGTTTAGGACAAAGAGGAGGAAAAGTTAGCAAACTACTCAAACACACATAAAAACACACATACACACGCACAAAAAAAATCCCATGATTCAATTTGTTTCATTCAGCAGTTGAGTAGCTCCTGGACACAAACATGCACACAACTGCAAATATGTATGAACAAGCATGCACAGAAAGCACACAAACAAACATTCCGCCAACTAGGTCAAAAGCAGCGCAGACTGAACAGAGTCAGATTGATTCCTTAAGATATTCATAGTAATCTTAAAATTCCTGCTTGTTGGGTAATAAGACACTTTATCATCACATGCCATGACAAGGTACATTAGTCTTGACCTGCCATAGGGAGGGAAAAAAAGGATGCAGTTTGATCACCATAACAACCAGCTTATTGATTATAACAATGTGTGGCTGCGTGATGTATCCACCACTGATACTGCTGCTGCTGCTGGAGAGAGAAGGTGAGCTGATGAGAGAGAGAAGGGCAGGAGAGCCCCAAAAACAGGACAGCTTTGATTGTGTGTGTGTGTTTGTCCTCTCTCTGTGGTCCAGGCAGGGAAACTCAGAGGAAGATAAATGTCTGCTTTGCAGAAATTCAATAAACATCCAGATGTATTCAACGCTCAACCCAGACAAACTTTTCTATTGTGTCTTTAGAAGTTAAACAAATACAGAAAAATGTTTAAGATGGACTCATCACTTATTTGATGAGAATGCGGACTCAGGAGTCATCCATGTGTCCTCAGTGGACTGCTGGTTTCAATCATGGAGTTATAAAGATGAACGACATGACAGTTCCCCCAAAGTGTAACTTTTAATCATAATCGCCCCCTGGTGTCTGACTGCAGTATAGGTCATTGAGCCCGCCTCTCCATGTTAGTAAAATGGGGCATAGGCCAAACAAAAAACTCAAAGTAAACAGCAAATACATTTTTCCCAAAGATGGTTTCTGTCACTGAAGGTAATTCTCAGCACCCTGATGTTTGTTCAAGTGTTTGTTTTTATGATAAGTTCAGTTTTAATGAGTTATTAAATTATACAAAAAGGGGATTTTAAGCCACAATTGACAGCTGTTACAGCTAATCCGTGCGCTAGCATTCAATGGAGCTGCTAGTAAATGGTTAGATGGTGTATTTGTGACATCTCCCCCACCGTGGATATCACTACTGCACAGTCTCTGGTTCTCGATGACATCAACCTTGCACGATGGCAATGCCCATATCTGGGATATTTTAACCTCACTTGGGGGGGTAAGTGGGGGCGTATCGTCCATCTTTATATACAGTCTATGGTTTCAATGACACATGCTTAGCTTGGATAATAAATCAACATTTTAAGTGAGTAACTGAACAGTGATACAAAGTGTAATATGAATCCTCCCACCCTTGGATAATCACCTCAGTCAAGACAAACACTTTGATAAGAATTTTAGAATTGATCGTTTTATAGAAGTTTTAATTGTCATTTTATTTTCCAGGAAAATCTCTGAAAAATGACCCCTACAATTCAAGTCAATTCAATTTTATTTATAGAGCCCATTATCACAAAAAATGGTTTGCCAAGAGGGCTTTACAGTGTACGACATCCCTCCGCCCTTAGACCCCCACATCATCAAAGGAAAAACTTCAGAAAAAGAACCCCTGTAACCGGGGGAAAAAAAAGGAAGAAACCTCAGGAAGAGCGGTAGAGGATGATGAGGGATCCCTCTTCCAGGATGGACAGACGTGCAATAGATGTCATAAATAACAAATGAAATACAATCATGGGAAAAAAAAAGAAACACTTGTAACTGTTTTCGACCAAGCAGGTATACTGCCTCTCCTGAACTGAGGGTGGTTATATTTGTCATGGAACCCACATATTTCAGACAGTCTGCTGTTCATAAAATTTGCTACATGACGGACATCAACTCATCCAGTGGTAGGCAAAAACATTGTGAGAAAAAAAAAATTCCCTCACAAACAGGTATCTTGCATTATTCATTAGAGGCAATACAAACTAACATTAGATTATTATGTATGTCATATCATTTGTCAGCTCTAATTCAAAAGACATCATACAAACTGTTGTATGAGGTGACATTGCACTGATGTTTGTTCAGATTTTCATTTATCTAAAAAAATGGTTTAAATGAATTATTTAGTGATATAAAATGGGGGTTTGTTCGTGACTGACTCAAAATTTAGTCGTGACCTTGATAACGTGGCTCAACGCTCTGATCTATACCACTGCAATATAACTGGGACCAGGACTGGGTGGTGGGTGAGATTGAATAGCAAGACAAGAACACTATCATGTGACAGTTCTGCAAAACCCTGGTTTGTTTGCAAAGAGAGCAATTTTAAAATTCTATTTTTTGTAATCTTGATTAATGAACTCAGGTAATTTTTTGAAAATAATAATAAGAAGTAGGTGATATGAAAATTTTGGATGTGTAGACCAGTTGTATCACCTCTTTTTTCCCTTCAGCGAGTTGCAATTTTGTGATATTTTATATTTTGTCGTTGTTGGAAATACTATATTGTCCTGCCAGATAGACATTTCAATCGTAGTACATTAAAGACCACAGTGAAGAAAAAGTCATTTTTTTGTCATCCTTGTAAATATATGTAATTCGGTCTTAATCTTCTCAATATAAAACAAAACAATTTAAATGTTTTGTTACGTCATTATTTGACCAAGAAGGCATTGAGGTTAAACTTGATTTTGTATAGGAAGCCACAACAGTGAACTACAAAATAATAACATAAGACACAATAACTCAATTTCACATGATTAGAACCACACTAAATAAAACTCTGAATAAATCATCAAATAAAAGTGGCACCTTGAAAAAGACAGAAACAAAGTGCATGGATATTACTGACTGATTGTGTCATATATATGCTCTTTATTTAACAGGTGAAGATATTTTTATATCTTGATTTTTTTTTCATTTTGCATCATACTACTATTTTTATTTTTATTTATTTATATATTTTGATCAGAGCAACAGTAGACTGACAGCTATGTGGATTCAGTTGGAGAACTAGATGTGATTTATATTATTTATAACATATACTGCATTACAGCTAACTGACCCAACAACAACAGGCTACTGGCTATATGAGAATTTCTGTGTGTGTGTGTGTGTGTGTGTGTGTGTATGTGTGTGTGTATGTTCACACACAGACACATTCTCATGTATGTGCATCTGTTTACACACACACCAGCCGCAGTGCCTGAGCTATGGCCTAATAGGATAATGAATTCAGTGTGTAGAGGCAGTGTAAGGACCTATGGTGTGTGTTTGTGAAGGGCAGCAGTGGGGGTTAATACAACATGATAAATATTTGATTTCTGCTGGGGCCAGTCCCCACCTACAGAATGGGAAATAGCTGTAATGCGATTCAGAACAGATTGTCCTCTGGGAGGGCCTTTGTGTGTTTTGCTCACTCTGTGTATGTGCGAGTGTGTGTTTGTGAGTATAAAGGCCCTGTGACTGCATGTGTATGGCCAGGGGAAATAAAGGAACAAATCGGCTTACAAATCACCACGGCACCAAGGCACCACAGCGAGCAATGGCCCCTGTCTGACTATCACCACCAGCAATGACCCCGAACACAACGATCAAGTTGATATGGGTTCCGACGTGACATTATGTACGGGTTCAGGAGGATGGAGCTCTGTGCTGCTCACTGGGATGCACTAGTTGCACTAAATGATTGCGTTCATGGGAGGAAAAAGTATGGTAAGGGCAAAATTATCAAGATCAGTTTGAATCATGAAACTTGTCTTCGAATATGTGATCTATATCAATATGATATCATTTTGAAAAACAGTGGTTTAGCACTTAAGAGAATGGCCATATCAAAAACAGATTTGACAAAGTGCAAAGAGAAGAGTAGAACTGTAGAGATTACATTTCCTATGTGGTACTGTCTTTCTATTTTTTCTAGGTCTGCCTTTTTCGATTGAAACTTAATGATGAAATCTTTGTTGAAAAATTTTTTGTTTCCAAGAATATCATAAAGGTGCAGTATACAAAATTCATAGCCTGGGCTGGGATTGCAGAATCGCTAGTCATGCCAGTTGTATGGCCAGCAGTGTTGACCAGGGGTGGCCATATGTGGACAATCTTGGGGTGGCACACCAAACCAAAAGTCAGGCTGTTTTAGTTGTCTATGCAGGCTGGTTGAAACAATCCAGAGCCGGTCCAATGCATAAGCAAACTAAGCAGCCTTTAAGGATGCCTATAGCCAGCAGAGGGCCCCCAAGGATGCATAAAATGTATTACAAGCTGAGCAAGGTGGACTTGTACATTCACCACAAAAGTTGCAAAGGCTCAGCATATAATGCAAGCCCCCCTGCCTCCCCCCTTTTATCAAAGCGTGTGTCAGTGTTTACAACTTTAATGACAGGATAAAACAGAACTATCCCTCTAGTCATGAAAAAAAAAGATAAACACCATGAGAGCGAAATGTGGGCTTAAACTAATATTTACAACACACATTTTGTTTCAGTGACATGTAAAATGTCAGCAAATGACAATGATGGGCCCCCCATCAAATCTGCGTAGGGCCCCGAAAGTCTAGGGCCATCCCTGAAACTGCCATATGAGCACTGTACAATCTGTCAATGAATTGACACAGTATGAAAGAATAATACAAATGGAAACGAATAAAATAAGCCCACCTTAGCATTTTTTTGGCAGCTGTTATGTTTTTTTGCAGACTAAATTTATACTTTATTTACTAGATTTGATCATTTCTTACTTAAGTTTTTACTTATCCAAATTAAGGGGTAAAGGATGGAGACAGTTAACAGTTCAAGTGCTGATCTGTTTCTTATTGCTGAATTGGCCAGCCATGGCCTCGTTGTATTCAGGTCACTGATCTGTCTCTAGAACTGCTCTAACAGATGTTTACTCTTTAAAGAACCCCGGACACACACTCCAAACAAACACATTTACACCCCTACCCCCAACACACACAATCATGTTGTGAGAAAGGCAAAAAAAAAAAAAAAGCCCTCAAACTCAATACTGCAGGGAACGACTGGTCTGTCTGATATATTTATAGACAAGTGTGCCACACAATCAAGAAGCATTTTGTCCTCAAGTGGGGAAAATATGGTTTTGGTGATATTGGGTGGCACGGGAGAGAGGCTAATGATTGATTATAGCCAGACAGAACTCTTGTTGCTAATTTAATCATCGCTGAAAAATGACAAGAGCAGTTCAGCTCCAAATACACACATACACACACACACACACACACTCCAACCCAGCCACACTCCCACTCCCTTGTCTTTTCTTTTCCTGTTGTGCAATTGTCAGAGCAAATTAATGCAATTAACGTGGCCTTGGGCGGAAAGCGAGGGGTTTTGAGTTTGTCACGCTGCAATTCTGTTATCTAGAGATGAAAAAAGAAAACACACACACACACACACACACATCTTGTTTCTTCAGCTTGGACTATTCCCCCCTCGTCTTTCGAAGGAGCTATCCTTTTCTGGTGTGTGTGTGTGCGCTGTCATTGCGTCCCTTTTCATTTGGGATGAGACGGAGACGTTGGCGTCAGCCCCAATGAAATCACTGTTAATGTGTCCTAATGAGTCAGGCACACTGACGCACATCTTGGCCACTCGGATACATGTCTAGACACGAGCTGGAGGAAAACACACACTCTGCATACACACACACACACACACACACACACAGTTATAATTGCAACAAGCTTGATGGCAGGTGTGATAACTCACTAAACTTCATTCCTCCAGTATGCAATATGGATAATCCTTACACAGTTTGGATAATAACCTTTGAAAGTGAATACTGAAGCATTTATTCTTTCCTCATTTTTTTTTTTTTTACCAGCATACAGTCTGCATGGCTGTGTATCCAATGGCAACCTGAACCTTGACCTTGAATGTTATTGCAGTGCGACACTTGTAAGGAATATCCGTGCCTCTATTCTCATAATTGTCCTTGTAAATGTCAATATTTGACATTTACCAGGTGACATACAGTCAATATTTCCCACTTCACAGTTTATATTGCACGTGATATACAACATGCACATAGCTTAAACTGAGGACGCTAAGTGCACAAGCTCGGAGGTTGTGGAGATTTTATCGTGCCTAGCTGCGATCCTCCTCCTCGCTCGCTCTCACTGATGTTGGCACTGACCCCAGACATGCAGAGCTGACCCTATTAGCGTTGTTTATGACATGTTTAAGGCTAGTAAACATAGTAGCAAACACTCCATTAGGCTTCAGAGAGAAAAAAAAAAGCTCATCACCTCTGTAGCCGCTGGCTTTTTAACCAGAGCTCTGTGTGTGTGTGTGTGTGTGTGTGTGTGTGTGTATGCGTGCGTGTGTGCGTGCGTGTGTGTGCGCGCGCGCGTGTGGCAGGTATAGTCCTGTGTGTGGCCTGTTTGTCGTGCATTGAACGACTATTTCTTCCGCCCAGTTCGGCCCATTCCGGTCAGACCAATTTGTCTGTACAGCCATGTGTGATTTAGTATGAGCAATAACAGCTTCAGATGGAGTGTGTTGTTGTTTTTTAACTGGTCATTGTTGCAGAAATGTGAATTATGCATTTGATATTTCCAGATGCTGTGAGAGCTGGGGATGGAGCCATAGGTGGGCAGGTCAGGGGCCCAGGCTTTTATGTTGCGGGCTAGATGACAATTTTTGAATGGATGGTCCAATAAGACTGTATGATTATGTGTCCCGAGTTCAAATGCTGAGGAAATATGGAGCCCATATTCAGACCAGGTTAGGACTGTGAATCAGACCTCGCTGACCATTCCCCAACAACTGTTCTTTCTTTCTCCTGAGAACAAAAGACTTTCTGTTGGATGATTGTAACAACAAAAAAATCTATTAAAAAAACAAAGAAAAAAAAAGTTTGTCAGTTATGATCACATTTTAGCACCCAGCTGTGTTGCTTTGGAGATAGCAATGTTGGTTGGTGCAACCATCAAACCTGACATATACAAGTACATTGACAACTATGGAAGGGATTACCACGAAATTTGGTACAGATATTCATGATGCCTAAAAGATGAATCCTCATTACTTTGGTGATCCCCTGATTTTTCATTAAAAGCCCCCAGCCAACACATTCTCACTCCCAGCTCATCAAACAGATGTTTTTTTTAAGTGGTTCTACGCTTCAAACTGTGATTCTCTGGGTAGTCCTCTCCTCTCGAGGGCGGCTGAGGCTCAGGTGGTAGAGCGGGTTGTCCACTAATCGGAGGGTTGGTGGTTTTGATCTCCGTCTGAAGTATCCTTGGGCAAGATACTGTACCTCAAAATGCTTCTAAAGGCTGTTCCATTGGTGTGTGACTGTTTCAAAGTTGAGCGGCAGGTGGCACCATGTGTGGTAACCTTGGCCACCAGTGCATGAATGTATGTGTGAATGGATGCATGTGACTTGTAGTGTGAAAGCACTACAAGTAGTTGAACCACTAGAAAAGCACTATACAAGTGCTGGTCTATTCATCGTTTAAGAATTTTACCTCAAGTGTCAAGGACGGTGTGTCAGTTTCTGCTTGTTACACGCGTACTGTGCTTAGGTTTGGAAATATAAGATCATGGTTTGGGTTTAAATTAGTATATTTGTTTCTAATGCAACATATCACATATTCTAATGCACTACAGCTAGCTTCCTCAGTCTGCATTTGGACACACAGCAGACACACAGCACACACACACCCACACATACACCCACCCACCCACCCACACACAGCCACACACAGCCACACACAGCCAGAGCACCCACAGAGCACCCACAGAGCACCCACAGAGCACCCACACTCCCACACTGCCCAACTGGCTCTGACATTTGGCTTCTTTGGTCCTCATATGCTGCCTGCTCCTGATCAGCAGATTAAGCACAGGTGTGCTCAATCACTCTCTGCACGGTGAGGAGGAAATGAACACAGACACAGAGATGAAAAAGGGCACAGCCACCTGTCACCTGCAACAGTTGGGGAATATATTATGATTTTACACACTTTAAATGTGTCTTCATTTCATCTGTTGTTTTACTGTTGTGTTTTTCACCTTGTCAGGTGACCTTGAGTGTTATGAATGGCACCTACAATGTATGTATGTATGAATATGTACAGTATGCACATGCATCTGCACAGCAGCTACAGTAAACTGCTCAGAACTGACATTTTCCGTCACATCACCTGTTAGTAGAGGAGCCCTCCATCAGGCTGGATATGATCCAAACAGCCTCCACGACATGCTCTTATCCCAAGTTGTCACATATTGCTGCTTTGCAGTGGACCACTGTGTTTACATATTACACTCTAGGTATCCTTTTGCGTCTGCTACTGACATTTTGGTATGTTGCTACTGTCTACACAAGCACATGGTGGGTTTACACTGCATGTGGTTATGTTTAGGCAACACAAGAAGGTAGAAGGTACATTTATAAGTGTTTTTTTAAAGCACATGACACTCAATGATGGAACATTTTCATACAACTGGATGATGATGTACTGTGAAAAAAAATCAAAATGGAAATTTGAAATAAGCTGTACTCCTACAAATAGAACCACAGCTGCAAACCATTGATGGTTAGAGTTTGGCCTTGAGTTCCATTTTATGCTTATTAATGTTAATCAAGACAGTCAGGAGTCTTATTTGAGAGAGAGTTTAAAGAGTCATTAAATTAACCCTCTGAAACCTGAGCAAACTGTTTTGACCTCTTTCAAAAACATGGGGAGAGGGTATCAAGCAACTTAGCAAGAAATGACCCCAAAAGTTTCCAGAAAATTTATTTTTCCTGAAAATAATCACAAAGAAGTATAAAAAAAAAGCAGACAAACAAACAAACAAAAAAAGCCACACAGAAACAGAAACATACATGAAAATGACCTCTGAAACACAAATTTAAACATAGAATTATTGTTAGAAATATGGCTTGCTGGTTTTTCCCCTATATTTGGGGGGATCATATTTTAATAATCCTCTTTTTGAACTTTTTTTTAAGGTAATCTTCTTTTTACCTTTTACTAATTTCTTGCAATTTGTGGGACATTTCTTTCCAAGTTGGTTTCAAAGGGTTAATTAATTGCATATTTTGAGCACAATAGGAAAAGTTGAAGAAAAATGCAAAGAGTCTGTTGATTAGACCCCATTGTGACGCTATCTTTTTATAGCAGTGGTGATGCCATGAGCTGCATATAAATATCCGCCCAGAAGAGTCTGGACACTTGTGGTGAAAAACAATGCTAATGGATGTGATATGAAGCAGGACTGCTGGTGAGCTCACCAGAAGAACCAACTGGTTATGATGGAGACCAGAGGTGAATGGAGTGGCAGAGGTTGAAGCTGACAGGACAGCTTTACACCAGCTGGATTTTACAGGAAGATACAAAATCAGTTCACTCTGTTGTAGAGTCTAAAATCTGTTTTTAGAGAATAAACCCTGCAAATATGTAAAAGCAGCAGAGCTGAATGTCACCCAGGTAATAACACAGACAAATTGGTCTGAACCACATCAGTCTGGAGATTCAGCCCTGCTGCTAATTAGAGCCGGGGTTATTGCTGAGTGGAAGAACAGTTAGAGAGAGAGAGGTTCTTTTAATTCAATCTTTAGCTTTAATAGTAATGTTTAATTTGTCATGAGGAAGGTGATGTTTCATAAAGGGCAGCCGGAGCTCATGTTTAATTGGGGTGAACTGGAAGCCGGTATTAAGTAGGAGGAACAGCAATGGTGTGGCAGAATTTTATTTTTTATTTACCGTGAAATGGGAAGGCGTCAGGCGTGATCAACCTGTAGGTAAAGAATTTAAGGCATGAAAGGAAGAAAAGATGTAAGGCTGGTTGGGTTTTAATTGATGCAGGATTTTTTTGTGCACATTATGATACTGTAACTGAGTGGAGCGTTAAGATAAGCCGAATGCCAGTGGTAAAATTCACTAAAATAATTACCTAAACTTTTTCACACCTGTTTGAGGTGGAAGAAAGTCTGTCATATGAATTTATTTATAAATAAATCACTGGACGCAAGACAACATGGAACAGGTGTATTGGCACTGAGGTAAGTTTAAATAACGCTCTGTTTGGCTTGATGTTCTGAAAAAGTTAATATTGTTTTACTTCTCATACCTCTGACACCAAAAAAAAAGGAAAAGAAAAAAAACCCAAAACAGATATAACAAAAAAGTTTTCAAACCTTTCAACTCAATCAACAGAACAATTCGCATTTTTCTGCAAACCACAGACACGCTACATTTGTATGCTTCATATGCTGGGATATGTCAAACCTTTACATTTATTCTTGTTTTGATTTTTAGTTTCAGCTGGAAATACCCAATGTGGTTCCTGCAAACATGTCTGGTCCTAAACTCTTGTTAAAAATGTCTGCTTTTGTTTGTCTCAGAAACCCATCCTATTCTCATTCCGAAGTCATCAAATACCACCGCTTTTGCAATGCTTTTGGCATAAGATCCCGACGCCAACAGCCACCTCTCGCAACTGCATGATACACAGCTGGATGTCGTCAGCTGAGAATGCGGGCGGACAGAACTGTTTGTGGTTCTATTATATGCTGCCGGAGGGCTGGACGGCACCTGCCATGGCAGAATAATACACAGACGGTCAGTATCGGTTCAGAATGTCGTTGAATGGAGCTTGTTGCGGGCGGGCAGGGTTGTGGATGCATCAAAGAAACCTAAAACTTTCATGTGGGAATTCAATATTCTCCACATGTCCTTGGTGTGTAACACCTGGAACACACTGCATGCGTAAGCAGCGCATGACGACAACCTCGCCCAACTGCAACGTCTCGCACACTTGCGGTGTTTTCACACTGGCAGCGTTGTTGCTACGACGCTTCTGCAGGGCTGGCTGCTGCTATGAGTACTATATTTTCAAAATTATAATATACTTAACTTTTTTATGAAGTTGTGCAAGCTCCTGCATTGTCAAGAGCACGGTCCTGCGAATGTTGCGCAATAAAATGCCTTGTGTCAACAAGGGATGGGATTCTGTTGATGGAGACGTTGTCAGAGGACTTTTATTTTAAACAGGAAAGAGTCAGCACTTTTGGGAGGGGTGTCTCTGAGTTCAAATATCAATCTTTCTCAAGAATCACAAAATACATCTTGAAATGATGGACAGATCTTTCTTATCAAAGGATACAGTTTTTGTTAATAGAATCATATTTCACCAGTTTCATCTGGAATATTTGACACAAAATTGTGCAAAATGTAATGAAATTGAGTCAGATTCGCTTGAATGCTGATCTACAAACCACATTCCTCAGATGGTAAACAGCAAACACGCTCATCCATACTGGTTTACATGTACAGTATATCCATGCTGATGGACTCACGACTCATTTGTGTGATTCAGAGGAATAATGTTGGCCTATATTCCAAACAAACACACAAACATGTCCATACATATCTGTGTGCTGCTCATTAAAGGGAGCATGTTAGTGGGATTGGGATCCTGTGTTTGTGCCCGCTGTATGTGTGTGTGTGTGTGTGTGTGTGTGTGTTTGGAAGCAGGGGGTTGGCTTGTTGGCTGCCTGAGGCTACAGCTCTAAAGTGTGTGAAATGACGGAGTAGCCAACGGTAGGCCCTTGGCTATGAAGAAGCATTGAAGAGTTTGTGTGTGTTTATGAATGTGTGCTTGTGTGTGTGTGTGTGTGTGTTACACATACATATCAGACATATGTCAAATTCACTGACACCTCTGCTGATGTGAGTGACACAGAGCCTGCAGGCCCTCTCCATCCGTTCCCTCCCCCCCATATTCCCCCTGACATGGAACAGTCCTCTGTTTGGTCTGCGGGGTAATGAGACAAACGGATGAGACAGAGGGAGGTGAGGAGGTTCAGTCAGGTGTCAAACTTACTGGAGGCCTCAACTACAGTACAAAAGGAGATAATGCAACAAATAAACAAGATAAACATATATGTGTTTTTAAACAAACAATGACTTCAAGATGTTTTTTGTCTTTGAATTAAAGTGGGAACCAATTTTCTGTTTTTTTTCTCTAATTTTTGATTCTTTCCCTCAGCCCCTCTCTTCTTCCTTTTAACACTCCTTTCCTTGATATGTTGGATCTTCACAATTATGCACTTATTATTATTCCACATGTTCCTTCCTCATTATCTTTCCCCTTTTTGGTTAACTTTCACAGAAGCATAGAACTGCCAGGCCAGGAAACAGAGAAAAACAACAAAAACAAACCTAACATGAAACATGGAAAGTTTCTTTTAATAACATGTTTTTCACATTTTTGCAAGAAATTTTTCATTTTATAACGAGAAGTTTTAGCATGAACATGCTCTTATTGTAACAGCAAAGTTATTTATCTTGTCATACTGTGAAATGTTTTATGTAATAACATGAAATATTTTCATGTTATAAGAAGGTAAATAAGTATATTGTTTTAACAAGAAAGGTTTTCTTGTTAAACATCGTGAAAATATCTTGTAAAAACATGAAAATATCTTGTCAAAATAAGAAATGTGTCTTGTTATGACATAAAAACATTGTGTTACAATATGAAAATATGTTCTAAAAATGGGAAGATATCTTGATTTAACATGAATATATATTGTAAAAGCATGAATATACGTGAAAATGTGAAAAAATGTGAAAATATCTTCTAATAACATGAAAATATCTTGTTATCACATAAGAAACATTTTGTAAAAATGTGAAAATCATCTTGCGATAACATGAAAGTATCTTGTAAAAATGTGAAAATATGTCGTAAAAATATGAAAAACATCTTGTTATAACAAGCAAATTTTAATACTGAACTGTTTTTTTTTTTTGGCCTGGCAGCTCCACGCTTCTGTAAAATTACCTTCTTTACCCTCCCTTCTTTTCTCCAGTCTCTTGATCCTTCCTCCCCTCTTCTTTTCCATCATCATCGCTCCTGTCAACTTCCTTCCTCCTGGTTTTCCTTCTTCATTTCCTTCCACAGTGTCTTCCTTCTTTTTAAAAAATCATTTTTCTTCAGTTCTTCTTTACATATTCTCAGCATGTGTTTGAATTTTCTTTATTACTACCTTCTCCCTTCTCCCCTCATACTTTAGTTTTTTCCCTCTTTCCTCTCCTCTGTTAACATCGTTGTTATCCTTCCTTCCTTCCTCTCTCTCTTCTTTCATTCCTTTTTCTCTTACTTTCTTTACTCTGTCCCTGTCTTGTTTGCTCTTCTACCTTTTGTCCTTTCTTTGCTATTTTCCATAATTTCCTCCATTTTCCCATTACCCCCCTCTTACTATCTGCCTTGCTTCCTTTGCTACAATAAGATCTTTTGAAAGAGCAAGAATGGAGAGATTTAAATTTATGTTTTCTTTGTTGCTTTCATTAACATCCTATAGATGGTGCTGTTGTCCATGGCAGTAAGTCTCCTGTAATTTTCCCAGCCCTCGCTCTCTTTTGTTGAAGGAAAAATCTCTCTCTTTCATTCTCTTCTTTCACTGTACCTTTGATTGCTGGATGTGCCTCAAACCAGGACTTAACTAACGATTTAAAACGGGTGATGCATTCTTCTTTCAGATATAAAACTATTAAAATGTCCCTCTGTTGGCATATGAAAAGGTTTATTCAAAATTTGCTCTGCATCTGCTGCTTATGATACTGTGAAGAACGGAATTATTACCTCATCGTCTTTGTGAGATCGAGTCATGCAAGCTGAGCTTTCTTATACAGAAACACAAATTTTAAAGCAGTTATTGTCAATATTGTAAATGCAGTGATAACTTCAAGCAAGAAATAAAAATGCATTTGTTTTTACCTTTTAATGCATTTTTTTCTGCATTGATATCAATGGTTATAGCATGTTATTTTTATTACTATTATTATTATTATTATTATCATTTTACTTCATGTATTTATTCATTTTATACATTTTCTCAGGGTGTACAGTTAAACGATCACTATTTTCTTTTTTGCTTTTGTTACATTGGATCAGTCACAGTCTTAAAACATGCATCACGTGACCAAAAAAAAAGAAGCCCACATGAAGAAGCAGCAAAGAAAGTGTCCACAAAGCATGTGTGGGGAAAAAAAAGAAAAAAAAGTGGAACGATGAGTAAAATGGAACAGATGGTAAATCCACAAAAATAGTTCCTGAATCACCATCTGTCATCTGTCGTCATATGGATACACTTTGGTCTCAAAGGAGGTACATTATCTTTGGGGTTTTCCTTATTGTTGTAGCTGCATTCAGAAGAAATATCCTCATGTTGTTGAAGTTTGGATGTTATGTTCCTCATTAAGAGTATTTCCAATTCTACTGGATTTGAATTTTATCAGACAAATGGGAGGATTAAGAGTTCCTTAGTAGGTTAAAAGAATCCTCATATTTTTTAACATCAGGAAACAATTAAAAACCATGATGATTTTATTATAACATGGAAAGTTGATCAAAAAAAACATGGCTTTTCATATTTTTATGTTTAAAAAAATTGCAGTGGAAAAAAGGCAAAAGTAGTAGATTTCCTGTAGTGAAAGTGTAATAAAATCAGTGGGGGAAGTAGTATGCAGTTCCATTACTTAAGTAAAAGTGCTAATACCACGCTCTGAAAATACTGTGTCACAAAAACAAGTCCTGCATTAAACATGTTTTCCTGTAATTTTTCTCTCCTTATTTTGTGCAGATTCAGGTAATTTGCATCTTGCAACTTTTTTTTTTTAACACATTTCTTGCAATTTTTTATCTCATTGCCTTCTTTCCATGTTTTTGAAAGAAATCAAGCCCAAAGGGTTAATTATATGTAAACTGGCTAAGTGATTAATCAACTAATCATTTTAGCCGTACTTGTTTTTTTTGTGAGCAAAAATCTTAATTTGTACAGTAACTAGGGACTATAGTTACTGTCAGATAAATGAAGTAAAAAGTAAAACATTCCCTGCTGAAATGTGATGGAATAAAAGTATAAAGATGCATGAAAAGAAAATACTAAAGTGATAAGTGAAGTGGTTATATCTCACCACTGATTTAGATCCAGACAAATAATCTCGATAATAATATTTTGCAAAAATAATTACTTTACCCCCCCCCCCCCCATGAACTTACAGGTATTAGAAGAATTTTATGGACTCACAGCAAAAAGAAGGAAAAAAAAAAGATCACTTAAAAGACAGGTTAAAAGTCACCTGTCAGGATGTATTCAATGAATTAATGGAAATACACTGTTACTTCATGACATATCATCATGCCACAGATGAAGAGGTCAAATGAACATGAGTGAATGAGTGTTTCCTGTCCAAACCATTTTGCCATCCAAACCCCAAAAACAAAGTCATTTTTATGCCATATGTGGAGCTGAAGCAGCCATTTTACCTGCCGCTTAGCCAACGGATAAGAGGCGCCTGCATATTCATAAGAGCAGATAAGAGCTACCCATGCAGCTCCCTTTAATTTAGAATGATGGAGAGGGATGGAGGGATGGAGGGATGGAGGGATGGAGGGACATCGGAGTGCAGGAGAGGAGGGTGGAGGAGGATGGGGAACGATAACCCGACGCTTGCCTTGATGCATTAATTGAGGGTATTAGAGGGAGGGATGGATAGACTGGGAGGTGGCGGTGGTGGGCGGGCAGTGGCGGGCGGTGGCAGGCAGTGGCGGCGTACCACGGAAATGCCAGCAGTGCCAATAAATCACTCCCTGCTGGTGATTGACTCTGCAAATGTAGTCTGGAAAAGGCCGAGGAAGTTGGAAGGAATCAATCATGTCACTCCCAAAACTTTTCAACCCTCTCGGTTCTGACGCAGTCCGGCGGATAAAAGGTTATTATCATAACTGAGCCGGACGGGCTGCGACCTGGAAACACTTGGACCAAGTATAGCTTTTCAAGGACAATTTGTTTCCACAGTTGAATCATTTGAGGGACCCATAAGAGTCCATTGTGTCCATCATAAGAAGTATGAGGAAATTTAATTTCAAGAGGGCAAATGCTCCTGGATTGCAGCATTCATGTTAAACTTCTGTGATCTTCATGGAGAAACTGTCATGCAGTAATGGGATACAGCAAATGATCAGTGATGAAAACAGAGAAAAATAGGGTGCTGCATATGACCTAGTAATTTCACCACTTAGTGGAAAATTTAACTTAAACTTGAAATTAATTATCATAGTTTTGGCTATCTATCCATCTATCCTGATGTTGGACAGACTGAAAAATTAGAGAATTTCCCTTTATTTTAAGATGCACTGCAGAAATGTAGCATCCCACACATTAGACAGGTTTCCATTAACCTTTAAATAGTGCAAATTGAAATTACCAATATAAAATACAAGAATTGTTATTGCATACAATAACTCTTCAAAAGTTGAGAGGATCACCCAGAAATTTTGAACCCACAGTTCATCCGTGAAATTGAGGACTATCACATACCAGAAATCCCTCATACACGGCCGCTCCCAAATAGGAGGGGCTTGCTTTTCCATTATCGCTCCATAACACACCTACATCGTCTTCGATCGGAAAAAATGGCAGCTAATGCGGGGGCTGCAACTGAAATAAACCTACTATTGTTTTGAACATCCATCGCCATGCCTCTTGGAATGCTATCATGGAAGACAAGTCGCATAACATCACTCAGTGGAAACAATCATTTCATTTCATTTCATCTCGTAATTGTTTTAAAAAAAATATTGCTTAAGTTTTGCGCAAATCTGTAATGGAAACCCGCCTTTTGAGATATCAGTTTATACCTTTATTCCACCAAAATAAGCGCATACATGCAGGTTTTCTAAATGCAAACTGTTGGTGATAGCATAGACTTTTCCATTGCCAGTGGTATGCCTTTCTTTTATTCTTTTCTGGTGTTTCATGTTGGGCATCACAAAACTGCTGGAAAACCGGGCCAGTAAACAATAAAGCGCCATGGAAGCCTTTGAAAATGTTACGGTTGTTACCTCTTTTAAATATCTGTTACTTATTTAGTCTTGCTGTATGATTTTGAATTGTGTTCGAGTGCCACTTGGAATGGAACAGTCGAAGTTTGTGGTATCACAAGAAGGGTGAAATTTAACGGGTCCACATGGATGTCATATCTCCATCACTGCTGATTGGATCCGATCGAAGCTGGAGCCAATAGCTATGCACGAGTACTGCAAAATTATTTGTCCTGGGAGTGAATGTTGATTTGAACCTTTCCACTAAAATAAAAGCCAGATGGTATATGTTAGTGGGTGTTTTGTGTATTTTTTTGTCCAGAGGGAATAGGTCTTTAGTCTCAGGTATAGGTCAAAGCCACAAAAAACACATTTCCTATAATGCATCTCAATTGTATCTTTCATAGCACCGCACAACATGACACATGCATACAAATGTGTACTGAAACAAAGCAATTGCCTGTAAAGCATGACATATGAATAAGTGCAACAATATATTACCTAACATGTAGAAACTGGAAAATAAACAATTACGTGACTTTGCAGAATTTAAACAGTGACAACAAACAATTACAGAATCCTTTCAGGTTACAGACATATAGAAGATCCTGGCTCTCTGGCAGAAGATTGGAGGTTTACAGCCGTGCTGCTATTATGGGATTTTGGGCTGTTAACCCTTTGAAACCTTAGAAAATTGGCAATCAGCAACTTAACAAAAAATTACCCAAAATGAGCAAGAAATTTGCATAAAGTTACATGAAAATTACCTAAAAAAGAAAATAAACTAGGAAATGACCTGTGACACACACACCAAAACTAAAATATATATTTTTAAGAAATATATAAATGATTTATTTAAATGCAAATTTTAGTGCTTGTAGATTGTATTTTCTCTCCCTCCGTGTCTCTGTCTCCCAATTTGTATATATATATATATACAAATTTTAATAATGTTTTCTCCCCTTTTCATGTTTTCACCTTGTAGAAATGTCTTAAATGTCTTGCATTGTGCAGGACATTTCTTGCCAAATTGCTGCTTGCTTTTTTCCACATGTTTCTGAAAGAAGTCAAACCAGTTTGCTCATGTTTCAGAGGTTTAAAAGCTTGTGGAAGGCTTGTGAATGCAGCACAAGAATACAGCTGTTGATTCAGGTAAAAGGGTTACGTGAACTCGGTCTCTTTGACCTGCTTCACCAGAGGTGGCCTCCATGTCTCCGACTGTGTCTCCACCACAAGCACCACTGCTGCTCTGTCCCGCTTTAATCAGAGAGGTGTGAGTTCGGTTTGTGCCTGATTGTGTTTTTGTGCCAGTGTGTGTGATGCAGTGAATTTGTGTGTGCGAGTGTGTTTTTTTCTGTTACTGTGTTTATCCATTTATTGTTTGCTCACTGCTTTGTCGGAGTCCATTTGCGATCATGCGAATATGCCTGGCAGTTTGTGTATTGGCATGTTTTTTTGTGTACGTCCACTGGGGTTTATACTTTGAGTGTGTGTGTTCATGAATGTCCATCTCTCTTGCTGTTTGTATAGTAGTGTGCATGAGAGTATACCCACATGTAGTGTGTGCTTTTGTGAATGTGTGTTTGTGTGTGTGTGTGTGTGTGTGTGTGTGTGTGTGTGTGTGTGTGTGTGTGTGTGTTTGTGTCAGAGATGCCATTGTTTGGCCTCTGGAGGTTTCATTAAGGCCCAGTGTCCAGAGGTAAAAAGTCATTCATCTCCCCTGTTGTGAAGAGGCAGCTCTGGGCTCCGTCCCCCACCTCCTCCTCCACCACCTCCTCCATCTCTCCCTCTTCTCTCCCCTCCCACCTCTTTTTTCCTCTCTTCTCCTTTCATTTTTCTTACATCTTCAGCCACTCTTCCTCTTTCTCTTTTCATGTCCTCCTTTTCCATTTTCTTCCATCACTTTCCTGCAAAAAAATCAAGTATTATGAGTCTAAAGAAAAGACTGAAAATAGAGAGAGAAAAAAAAACAAGTATAGAGGAGGGAGCGAGACAAGTGTTTGATGTCTTTCAGATGGACCAGCCTGTCTAATGAATCCTTCACCAGTCCGCCATGAGATCAGCTCATCTTCTCTTCTCTTTTTCTTCTTTTTTTTTTTTAGCTTTTTTTGCCTCCATGCTCATTAATTAGAGCTGTCAAAACTTAAGTCTCTCCCTCTTTCTCTCTCTTTCCCTTTTTATTTTGTTCCTTCAAGTGGCTGAATGGGATACCGTTAATTAAAAAGATATCAGATCATAGAGGCCCCCTGAGCGCTGGAACCGTCTGGGCCCTCGCTTCCCCGACAAGTCGAGACATCATGTTTTTTTATGTCCGTACGCACTCCAAAGAAATTCTGGTCCCTTTTGTCCGCAAGTTAGAGCGATGGATTGAAGTTCACAGGGTAGGAGACTGGAGGGTGTTTGTGTGTATGGATGAGTGTGCGAGTGTGTTGAAGTGCTGTGTTGATAAAAGCATCTTTTTTGTATTTAATTGTGTCTCAGCTTTATGAAAGCGTGGACTTCTCTTCTGATGAGGACTTCAGAAGGTTCGCTGTTTTAAGTGGAATATCTTTACTGACAGAGCAAAGTGCTGAATGAAAGACACTATGAGCGCTACCTTCTCCGCTGTGTGTGTGTGTGTGTGTGTGTGTGTGTGTGTGTGTGTAGCCCAGAATAAGATACAGCAAGTGTGAGAATGCAAGTTTGTGTTAATGGGTGTGTATACATGGTGAGACATCTGTGTAAAAAAAAAAGAGAAAAGTGTCAGTGACTTCATGTGTTGATGTGAGTAAAACTTTGGTAAAACTAGGACGTGGAGCGGTTAAAATAATTAAGGACATCTTGCAAAATAGGCGGTGCTGTTAGCTTCACTTGCAGGGCTACTTGGCGAGTTCTGTGACTGGCAAGCTAGTGGTTAGCTGGTGTCATGATAGCATTAGCAGCTTTTAACCTATAGATAAAATATATAAATAAATAAATAAACAAACAAATAAATAATACTAACAATAAATAAGTACAAAAATAAACACTAAAATAAATTACTCAAACAGTAATTATGAGGTGAATGAAAGGATAACAGCACAAAGTAAGATAATTAATATACTAAAAATAACAAAATGATGTAGGAAGTAGGGGAAATGTATAAAATAATTAGTCAAAAAAAAGGAAGCAGTAAAAATGTGAAACAGAATAAAATGTATAAATAAATAGCCAATAGATGATATGATGCACTTCCACGTTCAGTCTTTGCCCCCAACACTGAATATTTCTCCAATCAAAATTGAGTCCAATGCAAAGGCAAAAATTAATGTATATTCACCGAAAACCAAATATTTTGGGGCCTTTTTCATAGAAATGAGCTGATTTCAGTCAGAAACGTGCTGTTCCACATGCTGCTGCGTCCTGGCCTTTTGCCTACATGTATGTGCATCTGTAGCTGTCTGCATCTGTGAATATAACTAATACATGTGAGTAACTTGTCACTAGTTGCCACTGTTATTGATATTGATGTATGGCTCTCATGCACACGTTCACTCACACATCCAGTGCTGTTGTGTTGTGAGATCAGTAATTTGTAGTTAATCATTTGGGCTGAAGAGGGATGAGGTGGGGTGAGAGAGAGAGAGCTGAACCCCCTCCTCTCCCCTCTCTGCCTTCTCAACAGCATAGTGGCAGTGGTGAAGCACAGAGACAAATGACGCACACATATATGTACGCACACACTCACACACACCCTCCATGCAGAAACCTAATTAATTTTGTGCAGTGTTTCAGAATTGATTGTGGTCACTCCTAGTTGTAATTTTTCATCTGGTTTTCAAGGGCTTCTTTCTCTCTGTCATTCTCACTCATCTGTATTCCTCTTTAGTGTGTGTGTGTGTGTGTCTGTTACTATATATATTTCACTCACACATCCAGCACCGTTGCCACCATGCTGTTGAGAATATATATATATATATATATATATATATATATATATATATATTCAGGGATTTATCTGCACCACCATATTGCATAATATTACAGAATGTCGGCTTTTATTGAATATATCTCTTTCTTTATATGAAATCAAAAAGTTCCATGTTAGATGTTTCAGTTCACATGAAAAAATGTAATTTTGGCAAATAAATGTCTGCATACATGTAAAACTACATGTACAACTCGGCTGCTGTGAGTTTCTAGTATGCATGCTCTTTGGGCCAGTAGATCTGGATATTTTTCACAATTCTACACCCAGAAAGAGCTTTTCCTGTTTCATGTGCCAATCAATAGCTCTCAGAGGAATGAACGAGGCCCCACCCCTAATGCTGTGTTCCGATTCCTTATAATACATCCATTCCTGGTACACCAGAGAATTCACAACTGAACACAACTGCTCAGGGGGGGGATTTTTTTTCTTTTATATATAACTCACCCGTTAACCTTTAGTCAGGCCAAAAGTTACGTATATTTGAGGGCGGGTTTGCTTGAGTGACAGGCTGTCTGCAAGGTGTCTCTGTGAGTCAGATCCACCCCTCGCTTCTCCACAGTCCAGCCTCTCATCCAAATATAGTCACATCTGCCTCCAAAAAAAAAGTGCCAAACTTGAGGCTTCATAAGGGCCATCCACAAACCAATGGGTGACATCATGGCTGTCATGGCTATCATTTATACATGTCTGTGGGGGTGCCAGGGCACTTAAAAATTACATTTCACACCTGATTTTTTTTCACAAAGGCGTGTTGAAAGCCTTGCAATGAAATCCAATTTTCACTGGAGCTGTCTCACTTTTCAACAAATCATCATCAACCACCGTGCTAGAAATCTACATATGACAGCTTTAATTTCTTAAGTGTTGCTCATTAAGATACTTTAAGACTTTAAATAACCAGTACTGTATCCAAATGAAATTGTATTACAGCTGTAATACTCACTTAATTGCTATACTGAACTGAGATGACACTGCAGATAAATCCCTGATTTGCACCACCATATTGCATAATCAGTATTGATAGAAATCATACAATCAGAGCATACTTATCTGCACAAGCTTGGTGTCATCGGTGCACATTTCCACATGCATCTCTATTTTAAGGGCTGTGTCACTTTAAGAAACCTGTGAGCCCTTAGAAATGAAGGAAATTAATGAATCTGATTACGGCTTTGTCTAATAGTTTATGCATCACAATTTCCTGTTTTTAATCACTACAGTAGGACTGTGCAGCCCAAGGGCACTGTTTTAATTCTTCTGTGTTACCAGCAAAAGCAGGAAAAAATTATAAGATTAATAATTGTTTTGCCAGGATCTAATAACAAGCAATAAAAACCAGCCAACCAGAATGCTGCCACCATACCCAATCTGGGTGCTATTATTAGAGGCCCTCTTTTCATGTGTTTTATTTTTCCTCCCTTTTTAATCTTTTTGGTCCATTTTACATCACTGCTGATTGAGTTTTTTATATATTTCTTATTCTGATAAATATTTGAGTTTGCTTATAGAAGGGGCTAATGTTGTCACATGAATAGAAAATGATCTTAATGCTTCATTATGACTCTTCCTTTTCAATGACAGGCAGGCTGATAGAATATTTACAGCCTCCTGAGGAGACATTTAGCAGGAACACATCACAGCTGATGTGCACCTGCTCTTTAAGAACTTATTCATGAGTGGATGAGTGAGTCTGCAGGTGTGTGTGTGTGTGAGAGTGAACCTGTGCGTGTCTCTTAAGTGGGATCTGTCTGCTTGTAACAGAAAGACAGACAGTGACAAGAGTGCCTCGCTCACATGGCACCATATTGGAGCTGACATTCTATCAGTAACACAGTCAGAAATGCTCTCTATTTCTTTCTTATTTCTTCTTTTCTTGCCTACCGCTACATTTACATCATCTCCCTCCTCTTTTCCTTTAGTCTCGGCCTTTTATTCAAAGTGGACCTTTCATGCTCAATTTCAGGTTCATATCCATATTTAAGGTTTCTAAAATAACTTGTTTAAATGGTTTAACGGTCAAAAACACCTTATTTTACTCTTATTATGTGCTGGATTCCCTGTAGTTAGAGATCATGCTCATTCCGAACTTATCAGTGCAAAGGCCACCTTTTGTGTCCACTTGGAGCGCAGCTGGGCAGCGTCAGCTGAGAACGTGAACCGGTGGTGTTATCATACGCTGGCGAACGGCTAGACGGCACCAGGTGCATCCATATGATTTCCGCACATGAAATGCAGTAGGGCGGCGTCAGATTGACTTGCTGCTGGTGACAATGTAAAATAATAAGCGTGAAGGCCTTAGCGGGTGGGTGGGGGCTGAAGGTAGATGGGTCCCGCAGACTTTCATGTGGGAAAGTGGTGTTTGCTTCCTATGTCAAACAGTGAGGGTTTCTTTTCTACACCTCAGTATGTGCCTTTTTTGCCTGAACCAAACCATCGTGACAGTCTGTGCTATTTGCCATGTGCTCATGTGTTAACATAAGGAGCATGCTTTATCATCCCATCATAGGTCTTTGTTGACATCATGGTAGTGGCATCCTGGAGCATAAACAGCTGACACAGAAGGATGCCTAAAACTTTATAAAAAGATGCGGAAGGTCACTGAGAAAGTGGCACCATGTGACGATTTGGGATGAGAATGTTTCATTTGTATGTTTTATAACTATCAGATCAATGTTTCTGTTAGGTTTCAGTTCAACACACAGAACAGCAGGCAGATAGGAGGCTTAAACACAAAATGTGAGCTTTAACTCTCTGAAACCTGAGCAAATTGTTTCATGTCTTTCAAATACATGGGCAGTAGGCAAAAAGCAAGATAACAAAAATGAGGAAAAAATGTGAAAATATGAAAAAAAAACTTTTAAAAAGTGCTGAATTATCCCTTTTTTAAAGTTATTTTCCTTTCACATTTTAGTCATTTCTTGCAATTTGTGGGACGTATCTTTCCAAGTTGCTCATGGCTTTTTTCCCCACGTTTCAGAAAGAAATCAAACCAATTTGCTGCAATTTCAGAGGGTCTAACAGCTTGTGAAAGGCTTCTATATGTAGCACAAGAATTCTGACGTCAATCCAGGTGACAGCCTCTAAAACAGGCAAGCACCAAAAAAAAAAAAAAAGTACAAAAGAAAGAAGCAAAACTAAACTAAAACAAAGCAGGATGACAGGATGAACACAGAGATGAATTTAGGGAAGGAATCTAAAACTGAACATAAGAGAATGAGCAAGAAACAGAGCAGGGAACAACAACATGAACACAGAAAAACTGACAAAGGACAGCGAAATTCACACAGCAAACTAATCAGAGGAACAAGACACAGCTGGAGAAGGTGGATACGGGCAAAAGGAGGGAAACAGTGATTGGCTGGCAGCAAGAGCGTGGCAGGAAACACTAGGGTGGAGCTAATGAGACTAATGCTGATTGGGTGTGTAGGGAAGACTGAAAGCAGGAAGGACTAATGAGACTGATAGAGGACAAATGTGACAGCAAACAGACAGAGGCAGGAAGTAAAACACAACATACAACATGAAATGATAACCTACAAAATTAAACAGCCAGACTAAACATAGATGAATACAAGATCTTCTTTAAAATCACTTTTAAAAACGTATTTTTATCAAAAGGCATTCCTATAATTTCTTTTTATAAGATAATAAAAAAGAAAAAATATTTTACCTTACTTCTGAAATTGCACTTAAATCTTGCACAGCACTGTTTCTAGTATAATTCAACCACTGATTTTACATTTTTCTTTTGTGTTGTAATTTTAAAAAATCCTGTGTGTGTCCTTTGTGATTTTAAGTGTAAAGCACTTTGTAACATTGGTTTTGATAAGTGGTATATAAATAACCTTTATTATAATTATGATTACTATTATTATTATTATTATAAACAGAAAACCTTCAAAACAAAATCCATGAGATAACATACTTTAAGTAAAACCCAGCATCAAGACAGCTTGAGCTTGACCAACAAACAAAAAAACAGTTGTTTTTTTTAGTGGCTCATCATTGCATTTCCAGAACTTTGTAGTCACCAAAGTTGGGCCTTTTGAAATAGTATCGTGTAAACTTACAGTTTCGCATGATGTCAACGATAAACATATCGACATCTGCAACACTCAAGAAAGTTACTATATTGTTATTTCATAGAGATCACAGCAGAATAAGCGGCGCCATCATAGATTTTATGTAAATACCCTATTTAAAGCACTATTATGACAAGTGAATCTGTAATGGAAACTTTAGTCTTATTAGGGCACTTTTACATCTTAAGTTCAGTTTATTTGTTTCATTCAAAAGAAAAAAAAGATACACTGTTTCCTTTTAGTTCTGGTCTGTTTCCTGTTCACAATGGCTTTTTTTTTTTTTTTTTTTTGCTTCTGATCCATTTCTAAGGTTTCATCTTTTGGCCACAAAATGTTACAGTGGCAATTGTTCTCATAACACAGATCAGACCAACAGAATGTCTTCCAGAGGGAGTGAATACCTGAGGAGCCTCTCGGTCTCCTGCTCCCCACAGTTTGGTGGGTGTTCCAGCCTGGTGGTGGTCAGGTCCATCTGGAAATGCTCAGAGCGTCTTGTCTCGTAGCTCCTGCCATCACCTCTCACAGTATTTCACTGTTTTATGGACACGGCCAGCTCTGGAGCTCCCCGTCTCCCTTTGGAGCTTCTTTGGAAACATCAGCCAGTATTTTATTTACAACCTCAGAGCCAGGCCTGTTCCCCGCTGTGGGAGGTGTGTGCACACTGAATATTCGATGAATCAGGCATATCAGCTCGCAGATTTCAAGAAAAGTAGGAATGCATGTGTGGTTGCTGTGTCCATGGATCTGTTTTGCACACCTTACTTGTCTCAGAGGGCCTACTGTGGCCACAGGGTCAGCTTACTTTACATTTCATGTTAGGGCTTTTTACGACCCAAACATATGGCCTCTGCCAGTTGTATTAATTTTGTTTTAGAATGCAGCATATTTGGAATACAATTCCATTATCAAGGTTTTAATGACCACATTGGAAAATAGTCTCGAAAAACCTGATGAGAAACAGTCCAGCTAGCAGGAAATATTCCCACAACATTGGCTAACTTTACCTACAAGTTGCAATAAAGTTTTGAAGAAATCATTTTAATCTAATGTTCAAAGAATTTTTTAAGGATGTTTATCATTTCAGATAATGTTTCTATAAGGTTAAATGTTGACTTAGACGTAACACTTCTGCTATGTCTGCAACATACTGCAACTGCAACATTCTGAGGATATTTTGTAAATGCTAAGACGTGACAGATCAAAGAATGTTCTTTTATAAAATGTTCACACAATGTTACATGAGAACAAAGGGAGAACGTTCTCAAAGCATACATTCAGAAAATGTTACTTAGGACTGAGATTACAGATCTTTTTGTAAAATGAAAATGTTATGTAATATTATATATTAACAACAAAAAAACAAACAAACATGTTTTGATGTTTATAGAGAATGTTGCCCGAAGTTTAAGAAGAATGTCCTGGGAACATAATGAAAACTTGCCACTGAAAATGTTAGTAAAACATTCAGTGGTTGCATTTAAACATTCTCAGAACATTTTTAGAACAAAAAAAATTCTCGCTGAGGGAGCTCAATGTTGCGTGTTAGTTGCTGCCTCTGTGTTAGCTCTTGCTAACTGCAGCTGGTATGCCATTGTTTGTGTACGTGTGTGTGCGTGTGTGTTACTATGTACATGAAAATTAACTTGTTTGCATGTGGCAATGCATACAGTGTGTGTAAAATACAGGGTAAGAAAGTATGTTGTGTGTGTTGTTATTTGCATGTTGTACAGTATTATATGCATGCGTCTCTCAGTCAGCAACACTTCACTGTGTGCGTGTGTGTGTACACACACACACGTGTGACATGCTAGCTGCCCCATACTAGCTGCCCCACTTGGCCAGCTGACAGGCCACTGTCTGATTATAAAGGCACTTTACTGGTATTAATATTAATGCCACTCCATTTTATTCAGGATGTCTGCCTGCCACTCCGATGAGACTGCACTTTACCGCTTTAAATGGTGTGTGTGTTTGACAGGAGGTGTGTGTTTGAGTGTGTATACATGCATACTGATTCATATGCGTTTGCTTGTGTCTCTCCGGCATAAATGCAGTTGTCAGAAAGAAAGAATCCTTCTAGTCCATTAACACCAGGGCAGTTTTAAACGGGACCCCTCCTTTTAATACGATTATCTTCATACATGTTTTCCTCAGCAGTGTGTGTGTGTTCTTGTACTAAACAAACTAAATAATATATTTTTGTGATAAAGGGTTTGTCCAAATGCAAAGTGTGTAGGGGAGGGATTCTAAACTTTCTTTGCTTGGGGGTCACTTTTGCAAAGTGAGGCCAGGGGCCAATCACAGCAACTCTGTAAGTATTTCTAAGATCTAAGGATGTTTCTAGAATTTAAAGATGTTTGTTGGATTTAAAGATGTTTGTAGGATTTCAGGACGTTTCCAGGGTTTTAGGATATTTCTACGATTTTAGGATGTTCCTAAGATTTAAGGACCTTTTGAGGATGTAAGGACTTTCCTGGAAGTTTGGTACATTTTTAGGATTTTAGGGCATCTCAGATTTTAGGATGTTTCTGGTACATTAGGATGTTTGTAGAATTGTAGACATTTCCATGACTTGGGACTTTATGACTTGAGGATATTTCTAGGACTTAAGGATGTTTTTAAGATTTTAAGACATTTCTAGGAATTCAGGATAGCCCTAGGATTTTAGGACATTGGGAGATCTGGCTCCTTATGTATGCTAATACTACAAAAACAACTTTCATTGTGAATCAACTAAGTTTAATCGTGAACTAGAAAATGGTTGGGGGTACCCTATCAGGAGATCTGGCCTGTGGGCTGTAAGTAAAGCACCACTAGTGTAGAGAATAAGACCTGATTTAGGTCAGATCAGAAGCAATGAGGATTTTATAAAGATCTTCTGAGGGTTCAAGGTCACACTGGGGAGCCATTGTATTTGGCTTCATGTGGATGGAAGGCTAACACAGAGAGGAAAAGATGTGTTTTCACATTAAGACAGCTTAGGCGAGCTTATTTGAGGCTGTAGATTTTAATGGTGGAATACTTTCGATGGATTGTTTAATTCTGTTTAAGGACAAAGAGCTACTGGTGGCTTCATAAACTGGCTATCCCCTCCACACACAAACACCCCCCCACACACACACCTCCCGTGTGTATCTATCTTGTTTTTCTCTTGTTGTTGGTTGCCGTGTAGGTCGTCCCCTCCTCTGTCTACCATCTGGGAAGTCTCTGTCTCCATCCATTATGGCCGTCCTGGGACAGAAACCCTTCAACACCAGCATGCCCCACAATCCCAACGCACATAAACATGTAGTGCACATACACCCATACATACCCGCAAACACACATGTACTCTTAAATCCAAGCCAACACAAACTAATGGCAGCACACTAAACTAACATGCAAGGAGCAGTTAGTAATGCACACGAGCAGGCTCTCATTTTAGCACACAAGTAAAGACCAACACACATACACAAACAGTTATTATAATTCTGTCATCCAACAGACATTACCAGCTTTTGGTAAGCAGTTAATTAATAAGAAAATTATAAGACAAACACAGTTATTGCCAATATATGTTATGGACGTCTCTCTTATCCCTGTGGATTACTGAGCCGAACATTGATGGAGTTATGTACTGCAGCATCCAGATTTTTTTAGTGCTGTTGTTAACAGTAGAACAGTGAATAAAGACAAATAAAGACACCAGTGCACAGCTCTCGCCTTCACTTGTCTGTATAGAGTGAGGAAGAGCTGGAGCTCTGAGGCATTACCAACAGATCGACGCACAATTAATCCACACCGACAAGGATCTGCATCACCTATTTGTGTTCCTCTTCTTACATCACTGGCTGTGTAGTCTTAACGGTGATCAGAACTGATACAACTGCAACTATAAAGGGAAATTTCATGTTCTAAAAATAGAATACTGTAGTAACTGAAACAAGAATGAAATTAGCTTTTCTCCAAATGAAAATTAATGGTTCTCATGTGTCACATGGTTACAGGTAAGTCTGACCACCAGCCTGTTGAAGCACCTCTCTTGTTACTATCCTTATTTTAGGACTTTTCTACTTTAAACTCCTAATCTCCTTAATCACTAGCACTTTCTATAAGCTTGTGTGCACAACTGCAACTTTTTAGTTCTGGTATAACTGGTGGAGTTCAAGTTACCTGGAGACGATAGTAGCTTACATCCATGCCAGCTCCTGGGCTGCTGGCACAGAGCTGGAGTTCTGTCAGCACACATACCAGAGGAGATATGGAGATAGTGACACCATGGCGGAGAGTCGGTCAGAGAAAGGATGGAAAGGCACAGGGAATTTAAACCCCCTCCTCCATCAATTATCAGGGGGAACGTGAGGTCATTCGCCAACAAGGTGGATGAAGGGACCGCTTTGGTGAACAGCCAGTGTGCTCACAGAGACTGCAGTTTGTCCTGTTTCACGGAGACATGGCTGGATATACTGGACAGCCATGGAGACAAGGCTTCACACTAGTAAAGGGAAATTCATTTCAATTTAATTAATTCACATATTAAATATCAATTTTTGATCACGTTAAGTGTAATATGATATTAATGTTAACTGCTGTCTATGTAGAGTGACCTAGATTAAATATAAAAATTACGTTAAAAAAAACCCATAATAATATCATATATATATATATATATATATATATATATATATATATATATATATATTTGTATTTGTATATGTATGTGTATATATATGTGTATATATATATGTGTATGTGTATATACTGTATATACTGAAAACAACTTTCAACCTCTTGTTAAACACTCACTCTTGTTTCTGAGTTGGGAAGTCATTTTGGGAAGTCATTTTTCTGACTTGGTTGTGTTCATGTGCTTTGAGGTCGTAAAGTGGGAACAACACAGAAGCTACAAAGAAGATGGGTTGCATTTTAAGTCATGCTTGTTGCTGACTGTTTTGGAAGGGGAAAAAACACAAGTTGAATTTACGAATAAAACACACGGATTTCGCTGCACTTGCTGTGTGTCAGTTTAACAATAACTGAAGTGCTATGCCTAAACAAACCTGTTGCAGAAGTGAGTACCAACCAAATGTCCTGGCCTTGAAGGACTTCCCCCATCTTCCCTCATCTGTCTGTCCTTGTGAACACATCCACCTACTGATGACCACCTCTCCATTCTGTTGCTCTCCTATCAGTAGCTGTGAGCTGGAGACAGAGAGAAAGAGAAAGCGAGGCGAGGATGATGACGACGGCAGGCTGGAGCTCAGTGCAAAGCTCCGGGTTATCAAACTCATTAATCTACATGCCATAGTCCCCGGATGAATAATTGTGCGTTGAATTTATCTGCCAGTGTGATAGCTACAGCTCAGCTCTCCCCGTGCCACAACCGACACCGCATTGTGTCTTGGCCTTGTAATTATTACACGCTTTGTCTTTGCTTGGGGTGGAGGCGGGTGGAAGGTGGGTGGTTGGGGTGGAAAACAGAAACACACTCCCACCTCTTCTTTTGTAGCTTTTCATAAGGAATCATTTTACCAGCCCTCGGTTTGATGCTTAATATCCCCCTCCTCCTTCCCACCTTCACCCATACTGTGGCGTATAATACACGACACAAAACTGGGGCCTAAGGTAAAGCCTGACGATACAGGCATTTTACATTCTATGCGTGCATGTGTAAAAAAATTCACTGTTAATACTCTACATTTACGTGAAAAATAAACATCATGCTTTCCTAAAATTGGTGTAGTATTGTAAGATTTATGTCGCTACATGATGATCTAAATGATGTTTTAAAGTTTTCTCCACATTTTCAGAAATATAATCAAACCATTTTAATTAAAAAAAAAATACTTCCTCGCATATTTGTGCAATACTGATTACATGATGAATGCAGGGGAACTGTCACCCCTGTCTACGTTCAAGGATTGTCTTTGGTATCAGAAATGGACATCCTCCTTGATCTTTCTTTGGTCGTCTGCTGACTCCTGGTTGATGACCTCTAACCCCTTCAGGCAAAGTTAGTGATTAGCTCTTTAAACACAGTGGAGTATTTACCAGCAAAAGACATCACAGTCAAACAGGTGGGAAGACAGTGACTTAACACACACACGCAGCAACATGTGTAAATATCTCAAAGCTGCTTGTTGGTTCTTTCGTCTTTTTGATCTGAGGTGTAGTTTCCCGCATGAAATAAGAGCAGGGAACATGAAAGAACAAATAAAAGGCTTGTTGGCAACGGTGGGTGAATACAGCAAACAGGTAAACAGAATGTGTGTATTTCCAGCTCTTAATGCTATTTATCTTCAAACAACTCTTTGCAACCCTCTCTGAGAGAGAGAGAGAGAGAGAGAGAGAGAGAGAAAGAGAGAGTGAGTGTGTGCGCATGCAATCCTGCATTTTTTTGGCTGTCACACATAAGGTTCTGGAAATGATTGTGTGTAATCCAAAGCACAACCAACATTTTGATCATATGTTTTTTTTTTTTTTCTAAGCACCAGAGATACAAACCCTTGAACTGTCATTTCTCATGACATTTTGTAAAAAAAAATACTGGCCAAATTTGTACCCACAGTGCAGTGGTGTGTGCCTCAGCCTGTAAAATCTGCAAGATGCCTCCGATGATTTTCATCCACAGCACAAGCTGCATTTCCATCCATCTGTCAACCTAATTTTAGGCTTACATTAGGATATATCACACAAAATTGGGAATAGGGGTTGATATGGGATATGTTTAATGGGGATCAAAACAAATAAATGTATTTATCCACAAGCAAATACTCAAATGTGCCAATTTATGGTGTCACAGCCATGATGGTTTAGTGTGACATATTTAACAGACTTCCCAGCTGATGCACAATGAAACTTTAATCTAATCCAAACCTCTAATCCTAACCTTAAAACAATGTAATTCTTTGACTTTGAGTTTTGTATAATTCTTACCTGAGAAATCAGTCCACAATAGACTGCTGAAAAAATGAGTTCTGAAACTTGGAAATTAGTTACCATGTCTGTTCTTTGGGCACGTTGTCTTTATGTTATTGTGTTTTTTGAAGGGGTTTTTGGTAAGATGCCTGAAATAAATCAAAATGTGAAATTAGACTTTCACATTTTATTCTACGACGTGTCTTAAAAAGTGGTTGATAATAATGTAAGTACAGAACTTCATGCTGCTAAACACGGCTTTGAATACTTGGTGTGATGGTTATGTGACCATGATGTAGTTCGTCCGTAGCTTTTTAGATCCGGTGATTGCATTTATGCTTCAACAAAACATGGTTTCATTTACAGTGTGTTGCTATCATATAGTTTTATTCACCACAGACTTTATTTTCTGTAATAATATAAAATCCAATGGAAAAATCCCATTGCACTTTTGTTGAAGTAACCAAGGTATTTTTAATGTTTGGGATGGCCAAAAAAAAAAAAAAAGTCATTTCTGCACCACTCTATGAAATTTTCATGTTGTCTTGGCCGGTGGCCAAGTTATTTATGTGATCTTACAGGTGTCTACTTTCTGCCTGGAATGACAAAGTGTTTGCACTAGAAGGCACTAAATGGAACCATCAGCTTTCTTCTAAGTTTTTTAAAATTCTTTATTTCTCGGAAGGGAGAAAAACACATCTAAGTTTTACAAAACATTCTAGACTACTGTGATTGTTTGTAATCAGCTTGTTGTCAAGGTACATTTCCATAAAGTTGAACTTTCTTAATTTGCCAAGTCGTGCCATGGGCCACCTTTTGGCTCTTTGACTCTTAGTGGATGGTGCCAGCGCATTTCTTTGAGGTCTAGTTCCTTTGGATCTCCAGTGCTTATTGGTGAATGGACCACTTAGGGTGGTGATCATGACTGATCTTTGGTTGTATAAAGTGTTTGACAACAGAGACAAGTGGTTCCAGTCACATGTCCTACCTATGGTCAACATTGGTTTCTTTTAACCATGACTACAGTAAATTACTACCCTGAACCAAGTAGTTCTAACTGACTAAACGTGACCAAACCTCAACTATGGACAGGTCAGATCAGAACTGCTGGTGTTTGCTTTTGGAATGGCGTGACAAATTAAAAATTTGCAGTTAAGGTTTGAAAGCTTGTTCATTTCCTGTCTTTTGTTACTTAAGTTCATTGTAATTTCTTTATAATTCTTAACAATTGTTCATCCACTTTAAGTAGGCTTAATTTGTTTACTGAGTCATTTGATTATTTTTGTTTTACTTAGTCAGAATTCATTACTGGTATTGCTGTTTGGTATTGCTATTTTTCAGGATGTCCTTTTTGTTGTTAAGAGTTGGTAAATTTGCAGAAGAAAATGAATAGACATACAGCTGTAGAAAAGAATCTTTGGGGGTGCATCATTGTGTGGTATGGAGGCTCTGTCAGAGTGTGTGTGTGTGTGTGTGTGTGTGTGTGTGTGTGTGTGTGTGTGTGTGTGTGTGTACAGCAGCCTGAAGCCAGTTCGTCCTTGAGACAACCTCCGATTGCAGATCTGACTCAAAGACAGCATTGTGTGTTTAATTTGTTTTTACCTGCTGGAAGGTCATCAAGCCCTGAACAAGTTTAGTGGAAGGCTTGTGTGGGTGGGGGGTTGGCAATGACCATTCTCTCTGATTATTAAAGCCTAAACAGATTCTCTCCCAATGTCACATTTATCATTTTCAAACAGCTAATATCTTCGGATGAAATAGAAAAGGACGGTGACCCTACCCTGCTGTTCAAGCGGTGGACAGAGGGGAAGACCGAGGGAGCGAGGGAAGACACAGGTCAACCTTCAGATGCCCCAGGCATTGTCCAGACAGAGAGAGAGAGAGAGAGAGAGAGAGAGAGAGAGAGAGAGAGAGAGAGAGAGGTGATGTATTTTAAAAAGCTCTCCTGACCTGGAGGCACCCCGTCAAATGTTTGTGTAAATGGACAAGCCATACTTTAAGAATGTGCTTTGTGTAGCAGATTTTGAAATGCACTATTACATTTTAAAGGACACACATGTTCATACACATGTGTTGCTCTTCCTCACACACATACACACATGCGTAGGTCCACACTAACACACACTTACTGAAGCTGCATAGGGCATTGGTGTCAGCCTGAAGGTTTCTGGCAAGGTCCTCTGGGTAATTCTCATTCACCTTGTCTGGGGTCTGTATGATCAGAGAAGTGTGTGTGTGTGTGTATTATGTATGTCTGTGTGTGTGTTTGGACACTTCTTTTGCTGTATCTGTGTGTGATCTGACTCATTTTTATGAGACAGAAGTACGGATAAAAAGAAGTTTTGGAGGTCACAAACAAATCACAGTCTCTACCTTGTACTGTGTGTGTGTGTGTGTGTGTGTGTGTGTGTGTGTGTGAATGCATCTGTGTTTGTTTGTGCCTGTGTGCGTGCACGGGTGTGTGTGCACTCCAATATAGTAGCAAATTGAGGAGAGCGTGCTGTTGTGACTACAGGTATTTGTGGAGACTGTCTATATGCAAATGATAAAAGGATGTGAACATAATGACCCGGCATTGAGAAAGACCACAGCTCTTGGGCTGTTTAGAATGAGGTGGGAGCAGGAAGAAAAACCTCATGTGGATGCAGTGGAGAATGCTGGGAAGGGAATATCTGGCAAGTTCAAATGTCTGTTTTGTGGTTGTTTGTGTGAGGACATTTACACTGGCTCGACAAAGTAAGATAAACACTTAAAAGAACAAAAATTAATATGTTTTAAAATCGATTTAAACTCTTGGATGCTATTAGTTGCAGTTCATTTTAATGAGGCCTTAAAAACATACAGAGGATAGAGGATGCTTTCAATGACAAGATCCACTTACTGAAAGAGGTGCATGCACAGTTTTGTTGAAAAAACTAACTCAGACGACAAACAATAAGCTGACATAGGTTCTGTGAAAAATAATGATTTTCAAACATTAAAACTGTTGCTGTGTGGCAGCCAAGGGCAGTGTGTTTCAGTCAGGAGATTGAAAGAGGGGCACACTTTTAACATTTCCATGATGTCTGCTTGAATGAGTCATTTTCAACAGACTCTCTTAACTACACAAACTTGTCATAAATTACTTATTTCAACTCAGGCTGAATACTTACTGTAAAAAGAAAGTATTCTTTTAAAATACTTTTAAAAGGTACTGACCAAATTACGGCACTACTACCTAATATCGATTCACGTTAAATCCATCAGTGCCAAATGTCAGACCCTGAGAGTACAAGAGTACATCTGGGTGAACATGCTGGATTTAGACGAAAGGCAAAAGGGCCACGTAGTGCCTCATAGCCAGCCACGAAGCTTCAATGCTTGGAGCTGGTGACGGAGCTCCGCAGAGCTGCAGGCTTCAACTTTAGAGATAGAGGTACCAGGTTCAACTTTGGAGGCAGAAGCACTCCAAAGCCAGGAGACATGGAGCTCCATGATGGCTCCAAGATTAGCTCTATGCTTTCTTAGAAAAGACCAGAGGAGCAGAATTGCATTTAGTGTACTACATCACTTCTAGCTTGTTTGAAATTACATTAAAGTACCAAAAAAGGTACAGTTGGGTACCCAGACTGAATTTTAGGTACTGGAACTGCTAAGGATTCAGATGTGAACAGATGTCAACTCAAATTTTAACCTGATGAAACTGATTTGCTCATAAGCAGGTGTACATTTGATCATTGGCATACTGAACCCCATCCCAAAGTGTTTGACTGAAGGCTACTTGTTCTAGTCTATTTATGGGCAAGTGTTATTCTAAAAAATGTTATCAAAGCCTAATAAAAGGAGAACCAGTGTGAAACGTAATGTCCTGCTCCATCTTCCAATGATGTATCGTCAGAGTGGTGCTGTGTGACAATGTCAACCTCAGATGTGTTTCTTTTTGCCCACTCTGCCTCTGTGACCCTTCCATCGGCCACATTCCCACTTTCCCAGGCCCTTCATTGTCTTTTTCTACCTGTCCAACAGGTGCCCTCAGACCTGCCTGACGTACATGCAGTAGGCTGACCCACGGCTTGATTATTTTCTGCCAAACCTCTTTGGATAAGTCTACCATTTCAGAGTCTTTCCCCACTTTTGACCCTTGCCGCCTGTCTTTAAATTCAAAAATCGAGAACTCTTATCATGATCTATCTGCCTATGTGTCATGCTTTTCACTTCAAATGTACTGATTCTGGGAGCATTTGCATGTTGTACTGTTCAAGAAAGACATAATGGATATAAAAATGTAGATATTGACTTTCCAAAGCAAAGTTGCCAATGACATAGTGGGGCTTGACATTGACAGAGGCGGACAGGAGACCATTATACAGCAGGTGATTTTTACATTGTTGAGTGCAGGGTTTGTTCCCCTGGACAGCAATTTGCACAAAGACAGTTGTTTGAGTCGGAAAACTTTCCTAGAAAAATTACTAAAGCTCCCATGCCAAAGTATGCCAATAAAATCTAAAAATCTGGATTATTTCCAGACCTGGCACACTCACCATGAGCTGTGGAGAAGCAAAATCTCTGTACATGATTCATACAACAGGCCTGGGGATTTGGTTTTTGCCCAACAGAAAATTCTAAAGTGGTAATTTCAGCAAGTTCTCTTAAATCATGCGGACTTGCCACTTAAGAATAAATCTGTTCATACAAGTGGTTCCACTGATCCTGCAGCTAAATATCTCGATGGATGTGACCTGCAAGCAGGACTCCATATGAGCTCATTAAAAGGACCCAAAGCTGGACACATTCTGTTGCTGGTGGTGATGAAAACTGGAGGTAGAGAAGTGGAAGAGGGTTGCATGGGATAGTTGTAAATTCTTAGCAAAAGGATGATTAGAACTTTGTCAGAAAATGATACAAAGTTCATAACAATGGATCATATTTTCTAACAAGTCTCTAGGGTAGGAAATCAATAAATTAGTGCAATTAGTATTTAATGGGCTAAAACATGGAAGCTATGTGTAAAGAGGTATTATTAACTTAATCTTTACCATCTGCATCAATTCAAACAGCCGACAATGCAATAATCAGACCTAACTACTGAATGGCGGCGGCCTGTTACAGATCCACCAGCATGTGTATCTAATAGCTCGACATGGACACATTTGGTCTGGCTGGAGGAAAGAGTCTTTCTCCAAATGTAAACCCATCTGGATGTATGACTCATTCTGGTGCTCATTGTGCTCTCGGCTCTGAGCAGGTTATATGCCTCTGTGCATTGGATACAGCTGGCTTCCAAATGGCCATAAATAATAGTTTTGCTTAATGTGGCTTTGAAACTTGCATTAGAGTGACAGGCACTTTAAATTGGACACTGCTGCCCAGATGGTATAGCATTGGAATTTTTTGTCACAATTTCATTCAGAGTGGATTTTCAATTCAATAGTAATGGCAGATCCAGTAAATACTGAAATAGGGCACTTTTAGTCCAGGGCAGTGCATGCCAAAACATTTATGTCTTTAATAAAAAAACTGCAACATAAGCTATAATTGGCAGTAAGGCTAACTGAAGGTATGACATAATACAGAAGAAGTGGTTAAAATACATGGCTAAATGTTGCTTTGGTGAAAGGTCAGTCAGGAAGAATATATTTTTGCATTCTAGACCTGTAATTTATTTCTCATACCATTTGCCATTCTCTCCTCACGGGCATGCTCATTCATTTCTTGTTGTTGTTGTCGGTAGTTGTCAAAAATTGAGTTAGCTGTACTTTTTACTTCTTGCTTTAATTTAGGTTCTCTCTCTGTCAGTTGGTCTTTCATGCTGCAGTCGTGTACACCTCCCCATCACGGCCTAGTCTTTGCTGATTCATCAGCATTATCAGCCATCAGTCTCAGTCATCAGTTGTCACCACCACTAGTTTCTGGACTTCATGGGGAATTGCCTGGTTGCTAACATGCCCCTTGATCGCAAAATGTCCTCATGAAGTCCAAGTGCCAAGTTTTTCTGCTCTGTACAACTGTAATCTTAAAGAACAGTTATATTCACTTCATCCGCCTGTCTTTGCTGATTGAAACAGCCTTTGTATAGCAGAATACTAAGGTAGTGTATGGTGTAAAGAGCATGGCACGAATGCCTTTAGGGCGTACCGGAGTGCCATTTTGCTCGTTAAACAGTGGAAAATCTAGGTGCAAAGTGTGTTGCATGACTCAAAGGGTCTATATTTAGACTCTGAATTAGTCATATGAATGTTTTGGACAGAACGTAAATTAACCAATCTGTGCGTCAGCTCTCATACTCTTTAAAAGCCCGGACTTGGCAGATTGCAATCTAAATGACGGATTTGGCAAAATACAGATGTGAGAGGACCGATCTGCTTGTGAGCAAGGTGAAGGAATGCAGATAGATCATTTACAGAAGCAGCAGAAATCCACCAAAAGCAGCAGAGCAAAAGCAAGTATGTAAGGACATGGCAGTGCTGGTGTCATCATTTTCTGAAACCTCCAAAACAGTTTGCAATGCAGAAAAAGCCACAATGATGTGAGGAGGGGTAAACAAAAGAACATCAAGCAGAAACTGGAGAAGGACCATCCAGGCCATCAGAAGATATGACCTCAACTGACGCCATTGCTGTCTCCACCCTTTCTGCAGTTGCTTATGTGAGTATCAAGTGGACATGGCAGGTGTCATCTGTGTTGTGCTCTTGCACCAAAAGCACTAACAAAGGGGCGATATTTTACAAGTTCAGAATGAGAGCAGGCTCAGTATTCACAACACTGTATGGTTGCAGTCTAAACAGGCTGTGCATTATTTTCTTTTATCAGTCAGTTGGTTTGAAAATAGCATCTGTCTTTATGGGCATTCCCACCATGTGTAGGCACAGAAAGGCCTCATCCAAGGTCCTAAGGAAAGAGGGTGTCATATGTTGAGTGGACTATTAAGTCCTCTTGTTATGTCCCCCAATCAGGAAATAAGTGTAGAAAAAAGTGTAGGAGCAAAAGTTGTGATTTATTTGCAAAAAAAAAAAAACTGTCCTCAAAAATGTTAAAACGTTCATTCAAGAATTGAATGTATAATTTAAAATTTAACCAAAAGTTCACCTCCCTCCTTCCAGGTGGGAGTGAAAGATCGCTGACTGCACTACAAGATTCTTTGGTCTACAATCCAACACACAGCAGCGACGCTACCACACTGACCCACTGGCTCCAACATCTGACTTCTGCAGTCCTTATATACTGCCTGCTCCTAATCAGTAGATTAGGCATATGTGTGCTCAATCACTCTTTGCACACACACACACACGCAAATAGGAAGCAGGCACTAAAAAAGGGCACAGCCAGGTCTTTACCTGCAACACCTCTAAATCTAGTTTCTGATTCTGAACTCCACAAATTTAACTGACTTAATTTGATTTGATTTGATTTCTTTATAAAAGCTGATATTTTAAAGAATTCTTGAAGTGTCTCCAGTTTAATTGCTACTGTAAATCTTAAAGATTATCAGTAGTAGAATGTACATTTGTCATTTTTGGAATTTTTTTTAGATATTACTTTAATTATTTAAATATACAATGTTTCTGGTATGTTGTCTGCTTCTTGCTTATGGACATGTCCACTTTTTTCTGTAAATGGGGTTTTAGGTTTGCAATTGTGTTTTCGTCTGCATGTGTTTGCAGCCCGGTCTCTTTATAAACTCATCAAATACGTCTGCTCTGAGCGTGTTTGTGTCCATATCTGCTGTATCTGCTGTCTCATTTGTTGTGTGTTCCGCATTTCCAAAGTATGTGCATGTCATTGTGCCTCCTTGCGTCAGCCTGGAACTCTGGAAACAGGCTCATCATTGGTGTGTAAGAGGACATCTTAGTGGTGAGAGCAGACAGAAGGTGAGGCATTGGGCAATGTGGATACAGTCCTAAGTGTTAGTGATGGACTAGACAATGGAAGGTGATGTAGGATTTAAATCAACTCTTTTTTTTCTTGGAGTACTGGAGGCTGATGGGAGAGGAAATAGCTCGGTGATGCTATCTGCTGCAATCCAGTCCTGTCTGTGTCCACTTGTGTCTCTTTTTCTCTCTTGAGACTAAAGATTTGAGAGTTTTAACCAGAACTTTGATGATTTGATCCTCTCACAAGGACTTAATGAGTACTATTGCTCCTCTCTCAACAACAAGTTGAAGTGTTTTTGAGCAAGATGATGAACAACTCACTTCCCAGTGCCCAAACATGCAATGCATTTTCCACCAATTAATTCTTGTTCTTGAACTGGTTCAGGATTTTTGGAACCTTGGTGCTATCATGTGAAGCATCCTGCATTATCACCAGTTTGGAAGAGAGTGGAACCACTGTAATCCTGAGGATGTTACACAACGCTCAATGGAAGTAAAAAGTAGAGGCAACACTTTTGCATTGGTATAACTTAATTTACAAATCCATCCTTGGACTGCTGCCATCATATTTATCCTCCTACATGTCACACAAACAGTGCAGTAATAGCTTACGCTCCCAGGCATTTCTTACCTTTAGTGTTCCCTCATTACCTGCAGAGCTTGGCCAAAAGACATTTTCTGATCTGCCCCTTCAGCGTGGAACATGCTACAGCAGGATCTGAAGGTGTTAAAGGGTTAAAATTTGGTGAGGTAACCAGAACGGGACTGATTCCATGTTGGTGAAAAAGGGTATGTGTGAAATCAAAGAAGGGAATTTGATAGCGAGGACCAAGTATCCACTGTCATTATCCCCTGGCTTAAACACTCTGTCTGCATGTTAAACAGTCTTTATGTCTGTCTGTGAACTGGCTCTCAATAACACTAATCGCACTAAAATCCTCCCTTTCATCTGGACCTCACTGCTCTCTCATTCCCGCCCTCCTCTCCCTCCTTTCCTTGCAGATGCTTTTACTATAAACTAGAAGCTATCTCCCAATTTCTGCACTATGCATCATCCTACTGTACGCTGCAGTTTTAAGTCAGTTGTGAATGCTTACCAGCAGAGCAGAGGTGTTACTGCATACCGTAGTTCGACACAAGATGATGTCTTCATACCACTCGGCTTCATTCTGAAAAGGAAGTAGACAGTTAACCACACTCTGAGCCTATTTTTCAGAACTTATTTGCCATTTTATGGAATAATGACGGATGTGGGTTGCATACTGTAGAAGCACTGCTGGACTGGGTCAATTTGTCTTAAATGAAATTTGCAACTGGTAGTAACATGCAATCTGTATCTAAAAACAGTTAATTCAATTCTGCATGCAATGTGATTGGACCTGTCATAGCCATCTAATATTTAGCAAGTGGGTGTAAAAGTACCTAAAATAGTGGAGCTCTTTGTAAGATCTTGCTGTGTTGAGCAGCGTGAGCATGCATGTAAGTGTGGTATGCAAGTGTGAGAAAAAGATGGTTCCATGATATGTTGATAATTAAACAACGTGTGGCAGCAGTGAGTGCTGACCAGTAGGATCATACCGTATGAATGTGTGTGTGCGTGGGGGGGAGGGGTGGGGGGGTGCAGAGAGAGGATGATAGATGACTTGGCCAGTTGTAATATCTCCATACCAGAGGGAGCTATGTAACATTAAATATGGTCACATATGATTATTAATGTGGGACATATTAATAACCAGGAACATGCAAGCAATACAGATGAAGCTGCAGTCCCATATTCCTTCTCCCATCCCAAACAAACACAAACAATGAGTCACAAATAAAACATAACTAATGTGCTGGCAGGTGAAAAGCGAATCCTATTCCAGAGTATGTTCAATGACAATGCTTTTTCACAACATTTGGTCAAAACCATTTTTCTTTTTTTTTTCTACAATGTTACTGTTATTTTGCATTAGAAATAATATTAAGTTATCAAAGCATCATTTCTCTTACACTACCACCTATTTGAGTTTGTGTATGTGGTCACACTGATTATTATCAGATGTAGAAAGGGAAACAATCTCTTATCTGGGGTCCCAGTTTTTTTTTTTTTTTTGGGGGGGGGGGGGGGGGGGGTTATGAACATCTTAATAATGTTCTTAAAATGACGTAGTATATACGCTGATGTTGTCATCCATAGGTGGAGGAGATGGCAGATGGCCTGGCACCAAGGTGAGATGCCTGCCAAACTGCAGACCACTGATTGAAACCTAGTGACAAACTCCAGGGCGGAAAAATGAAGCCAATACAAAAGTGCCACAAAGTGAAATTTAAAAAAAAAATCAACTTGCTTAAATTTTATGAAGGCTTGAAGTTATGCATAATTAAAGACAGGCTGTGGATAGGGCTTCTCAGTCAGATCTACCCCTCACACAGCACCTCTTGGCCATATAAGGTTATTTTTGGCTCCAAAAAACCAAGATGTCCAGGCAGACAAACAGCAAACCAGCTGATTTTAAGCAAGTCATTGTTGCATTTCTAGCAGTTTTTTACCCACCAGTTGTGGGTGTTGTTTAGCAACCCATTACTGTTTTTCCAGGCGGCATAGTATCAGTAAAATAAATGTTTTTTATTGAGATGTGAATGTATTTCCAGATCATCGTGTTTTCCTAACCATAACCATAATATATATTGTACAACTGAATCTGTGGCATTCAGAAACTTAAATTCCAATATTTATTCTGACGATTGGGTTGGACTTAGACTCACCTAAACTGTCCAATGTCTTTAAAAAAAAAAACTAATAATTAACACAGTCTCTTCATGTAAATTTAAGGTGACTTGCTAAAGTTGAGGTGCCCTTGAGCAAGGTACTCTGATTTGACACCAGTAGAAGGCTGGTTTGCTCGGCAGCCTCAGTGGTTTATGAAGGCGTGGAGACTTTGAGGACTCAAGTGAAAATAACTTGTTGGGATGGACTCTTTTTTTTGCAGCAGACAGAGACAGCACATCCTTATGTCTATGTATGAGAACAGACACACACACACACACACACACACACACAGTCAGACAGAGAGACAGAGTCGACACACAGCTGTATATACTGTAAGCACACAGATCTGAGTAACCCTTGCTGTGCCTTGATCCTCTCTCCCTCTAGGAACTTGTCTGGCTTTAGCCGCAACCTGCCTGAGCTTCTCATGGAAAATGACACACATGGCTCAGAGCTGGCTCTCCTTCTCTGACACGCACACACTCATGCAAACGCTTAAGCACCTTTCTGTGTGTGTGTGTGTGTGTGTGTGTGTTGCTGCTCAGAGTCGTGGCAGCGTTGGGTTGTGACAGCTGAGTCTCAGGAGAGGTTGTGCAGATCAGGGCTGAGCTGAGAACCAGGGCCCGGCTGTATTAGAGGGGGAATTACACGACAGCAGCCCCACGTGAGAGCCTTATCTCCTGGCTGCTGCCTCTCCCACAGCCCCTTCCCCCTGGAGCCCTCGGGGGAGGATACATATCAGTCTGACTTACCCCCTGATTGTCTGTCTACCTGACTTACCCACTGTCTCACTTCTCCATTGCCTGTCTGACTGTCTATCTTTCTCCCTCTCTGACTTCATGACTTGAGGCCTCTCACAAGTTACGCTGTCTCAGAAGAGTTTACAATCGTAAGAAAAACCATCTTAAATTTCTGTTCATGTCACACTGTGAGGCACGATCACTGACGATGTAGTGATCGTAAAATAACGATTTCATCTGCAGCTCAGCAGCTTGGCAATGACTGCTGATCAAGATAGTATTTATGAGCTGCAATTAAACTTCATACTCGTTTCGTTGTCTGACAACAGACGCAGAAAAGTATGCTAATGAGAAAAATTGGATTGTGAATTCAGCAGCATTAAAACAGTATACTAAAGAAGATCATGGAGAGCAGGAGGGGACAGACAGGAGTCTTGCATTTACTCTCTCTCACAAACATGACAAAAGTAGTTTTGACAATGTTCTGCCAATAGAGAGGTGTTAGATCAGAAAACACCTTTGTGTTTCACTTTTTTCAGAAATTAATTCCCTTGGTCCCCCTCTATGTCTGTCAGTGGGTTTTACAATTTCTCAACCAATGAACTGTATTTAAAAAAAAAAAAACTTGTGTTATGTCTAAACCTCCTATCTTCATTGGACCCTTTTAAAACACAGCAGTTCTTTTTAATTCCTGAAAAATAGCAATTTTGGAGATAGGAGCTTTGCACCTGACAGCAGTGATATTTGGACATGGAGTTCTGGAGGAGCCAAGGGGGTATCTGACGCTTGCTGCACAGAATTTAACCAGTGGATCTCCACATTTTTGCCACCAAGCTTGCAGAGAACAATGATTGTGTTTTTTTTTTCTCTTTTTCTGTTTGACTCTATTAAAGTGGTAAGCTCTAAGCCAGGAAAGCACTACAAGATTTAAAATTCTTCAGGATGAGTTCTACGCGCATTCAATCACAGTATTCATCGATAAACAAGAATTTGACGCAAAACTGCAGGATTACCATAAGAATTTCCACAATCTAGCTGGAAACCACAATTATCTATTCTGGACAGAAGGAAAATTTAATGTTGAGCTTGCAAGCTGCAACTTGATTCGTGCTGACTGTTCATGAAGATCGGCCCTAATTTGCACAGATCATTGCAGACTCTTGAAAATCCATCACCATGGATAAATAGTGCTTCTAAATCTTACAGTGTGATTCAGGCTTTACTGACTGACTAACTTTCTGTGTGACTGCCTGGCTAACTTATTGTCTGTCTCTGTCTGCCTGCCAGCAGACTGTCACCACAGCAATGATAAGACTGAGCTGTTTACACCAGGGTTAACGATGAGGATAGGTGCGTTTGTGTGTGTGTGTGTGTGTGTTTGTGTGTGTATAACGTGGGAATGCACACACACTCGCAGCACTCACACTCCTATCACTCATTCATCCCACTAGAGTGCTTAGTGTTTCACCTTGTGCTAGCTGGCAGATGGTGATGCTATGGGCAATCACACTGCTTTATGAGAGTGAGAGAGAGAGAGAGAGAGCGGAAGAGAGACTATTTCCACATAGAGAATTGTGCACAACCAACCAGACAGACTAAGCTCTAGTATGACAAAGCTTTTATTTTTTGAATGTGGCAGGAAAAAAAGAGTGATATTGAAAAAAACATGACATTTGTTGCTTGCTAAAATGCCTAAAACTTAGATTAAAATGTTGCTGCTAGAGTGCTTGATGTTTTAATTTTATTTTATTCTATTTGGAGTAACTCACCAGTGTAAGTGCAATATTCACTCTTCTTTTAGCTCAGTTTTGGTAAACTCCAGAGGGAGTGTCTCTCTAGCTGCTAAAAGAGACAAGAGATCATAGATGAAAGGCTTGAGCTGGGGGTGGGGATCCGGGCCCCCAGGAGAACGTCTTAGCTTGGTAGCAATTTTATTTTCAGTGGCCACTTATGGTATTGCAGTGAAAAAAATCCCCTGTTGTCCAAAAAGCATTTTCCCCATAGGTCACCATTATGAAAGACACATCTGTAAAACTGTTGACAGGACACCTCAAACTGCAAACAAGCTCAGTTATGAATCTTCTATGTGAATTTTTCATGTGGTTTATATTTGTAATACCTTCCTCAAACTGAGAAAAGCGATTTCTAAATCATCAATCATCACAGTGTAAAGTGTATGAGCAGAGAGGGAACTCATGGCTGGGGCCAGCGGGAGAAACTCTACTGGGCATATTCAATGAGCCGCATACTCAATTTTTCTTGTGCGTACCGCAGAAGTAAACCCTGAAGTAGAAACTTTTTTGGTGCATGCACCAGGAAAGCAACTCCATTAGAATAAAAAAGGCGCTAATCAGGAAACAAATTGAAAACTCACACAATATTAAATACATTTTCTCTTGTGCTGGTTCTTTGTTTTCTGATTTTTGCCATCGTCAAATTTTCAAGTCGTCGCAGCTTCACAGTAGACTTCTAAATATTCTGTTGTAGATATCTTTCTGTGTCTGCTCTTTATGTTTTTGGATGCTGCTACCATGATGTCAACAAAAGCACATGGTGGGATGATGCTGCATGTGGTGATTTTTTGGCAACACCACATGGCAACTAACGCTGGGACGTCAGCAAACTCACATGCTGGCACTGAGGGTTGGGATTAGGGGAAGAAGGCACATGGGTAGGTGTAGAAAAAAAACATTCAAACGGGAACGTGAACACTGGACTCCTGCATCAAACTCCAGGTTTATTCAACCCATTCACTGCCCCTCCCACCCGCGCTGTAGGTGCTTTGTTCTCCTTATATTACGTTGTTGCCCACGGCATTTCAATGTGACAACATCACCCCATGTTTCAGGTGCACATGATAGGTTTCGTCCAGCTGCGTTCTCATGTGATGTCACCTGTGTGCGATATCAGGCTGACGCAGTAGGTGCTGTCCTGCTGGCCTCCAGCGTGTAATAACACCATGTCTGGTTCTGTCCCGTAGCATTCTCACCAAATGCCCTCTAGCGGCGTTCCATGTGCAATTGAAAGGTGCTTTTTGGCATTGTGCTCTTACACTGAAAGCACAGAGAAAGCTATTTTACAAGTTTGGAATGAGAGCAGTCTGCCACAATGGTGCACCTTTTTATACTAAGAGAGATTTTTGGAGTTGTGCACACTTGTTGTTTTTATCATAATGAATAGGCACTCTTTTTGGTCCAGTATTTAGGTATTATTCAATTCAATGGATGGATCTGACTCACAGACTGTAGCGAATCCTTGCAAACTGTCTGGCACTCGAGCAGCCATGCCCTTAATTATACATAACTTTAAGATTTGTTAAATGTAAACAGGTGAGCCCCTAAAAAGAAATCCCCCAGACAGTTTTCATGAATGTTGAAATTAGCTATAGAAATCTGCTGAAAAGTTGGGCATTCTAACATAGAGGTCTGTGGGGATTAATTCAGTTTTGGAGCCAGCCCTAAGTGGCCATTAGAGGTACTGCAGTTTTTTTGCATTTCTTCACTGGCTTCATTTTTTAGCCTTGGGAATAACCGCATGCTAAATACTGATTAAGGTTTAAGAAGGACTAATCTGCTGCATTGGGACTGCATGGGCGACAGATTTGAATGAATAAAAGCCAAGCGACACACCAGCTGTCATCACATTTTGATTTAAAGGTAGCTAAATCCTGATTAATGCACCAAATACATGATGTCACCATTTTCCAGCTGCACCGCACCCATGTTAAACCAGGGACAAGAAAGAAAAAAGAATACAGAATTATTTGATGTGAAGTAACCAAAACTTCTTTAACTTTTGCAGAAAAGTGTGTTTTTGTTGTAACACATCATTTGTAGTAAGACGCTTGCTGAGAAATAAGTTCCCACAGCCTTTAAATGCACATTCCATCTTTCTTTTCTTCTAATAAGTTCTAGTTTCTCAAGATGTCAGCGCACACACCCACCCACCCACACACACACACACACACACACACACACACACACACACACACTACACTAACACAGTATGGGTAAACTGAGATTCCTCACTGTCTGCTTTTATAAATGGGCATTATGTGTGTGTACTAGTCTCTGTATAAATCTCTATAAGCCTATTTTTTGTGTGTATTTGAGTATATTTTGGTGCAGGGTGTATGTTGTTATTTCATGACAGGAGCGACAGATGAGTTCCCGAGTCATGTGGGTCCTGTGCTTTAGTGGCTGGCATACTTCCTACCGCAACATGACAATGGAGCCTCCATGGATAAATCAGCATCTCATCTGCCTGGAAACAAGAGCTCTGGAAAATGGCCCAGATTCCTACACACTGGACCCTGATTGGTCCAGATCGGGTCCACTTTTACATCTTACAGGTGCAACATCTTTTCAGTCATTCGAAAAAGCAAATCTGTCTACATGCTGTGAGTGTGTGTGTGTATGTATGTGTGTGTGAATGGTTTTGTGAGTCCATGGGGATATAGATAGATGTAAACAGGTGTTCTTTGATGAGGCATTTGTTAGTATTTTGGTTTCTGTTTGGTCCTCTGTTAAGATAAGATAAGATAAGATAAGATAAGATAACATAAGATAACGTAACATAAGATAATCCTTTATTGATCCCCAAAGGGGAAATTCAAGTTTTGCAGCAGTATAAGGGTAAGTACAAGGGTAAAAGTTGCATGCATGAAAGGTCAAGTAGAATAACATATAATAGATAAAAGATCAATATACTGTACAAAAAAATACAAATGGAATAAAAAATAGTGGTACATACAGTTTTAAAAAGTAGTTGCAGTAGTTGCTGTCTACACAACTGCTTGCAGTTGTGTAGACAGTGTGTAGTACAGTGTAGCAGTGCAAATTTTTATCATGAAGACAGGACAGTGCAAGAGTCTGTTCTGCAACTGCCAATGAAAACATTTCCTTATTTTACTGCTTCAGAATAAAAGCGTTTACATAAAAAAATAATGAGGCACTTTTATTGTGAAGAATCTATAGGACTGAAATGTGCTTATCACTGAATGAGAATAACATCACAATCACATTTTTATGTCAGATTGGAGGAATCAACTGACTTTTTCTTCTTTTTTTATATATATATTTTTTACAGGCACCTTATATGCCATTCAAAATTAAAAAAAAAAACAAAGATTCAGATAGTCATTAGTCATGGTAAAATAGCCTACTATTTACAGGATTTGTTGTTTTATCCCTTGTCAATAGGGGGAGCGGTAGAGCCCTCAGCACCCACCTTCCTGCACACATGATCATGTGGGTTGTTTTTGAGGACACTGACAGGTGCCCTATTTTGTTGTTTACAACAGAGTTTCTTTGTTGTTTTAATCCCATCCATCAAGCTGACATCTGAATCAAGAATAGAAACTCCACCAGAAATTCTCCTGTATTTGGGTTGATTGTAAAACTTTCTCAATACCTGCTTTACAGAACTTGAGGAACATAATTTTAAATAACTGAACAAGCTCCACTCAACTGTCTGTGTGCATGTTTAATGAAATACATTCCCTGACCCCTGCCAAGCTTGCATTCAAAGACATAAGGAAAATGTCAAAAGACCAAAGACCAAAACACCCAAACTTCGTCAGTATTTGGCCAATATTCAGAGCAGAAACTTACAAAAATCCAGTCGAAATGGTCTGAGGAGCCCTCAATTGTACCGATTTACCATACATCTCTATTTCCTAGGCTGAGGATGCCGTTGAGCATTATTCAATAGGCGTCTTCGATATCAACTGAGTCGTCTGGTGCTCAGGGTCAGGGATGATATGCACCATCTCTGACATGATAAATGTGTTTTTCTCCCCCCGCTCACACCTTCTCAAAGAGAAACATAATAACAAAAGTTTTCTTCTAAAACTGAAAAAAAAACTTTTCTTTCTATCTCTTTCTGCTGTTTCTCTTCTTTAACCCCCCACCAGCTGCTGTCCTCTCTCTCTTTAGACACAGAGAGGGGAGACGGTGATTTGGGGGGTGTCTGATTGCTATGCATTGTTTAGTTTCTTTCATTAATGCTGGGTGCCAGTCGAGGGCTACAGATGAACAATAGCTGGGGCCCCAGGCGTGGATCAATAGCAGATTGCTGATAGTGCCCCGTCCATTCTCCCCACCAGATTACATGATAAATGGGACGGTCCATACACAGTGACAGGCCCAGGACTAGCAGGGCCCAGGTAAGGCCCTGTGTCTACTGGATACCACATCCTCTGTGTGTGTGGGTGTGTGTTGGGGGGGGGGGGGTTCAATTATTTGGACTAAATGTATGAGCATGTGTGTGTACATGGGGGCTCACACAAAAGTGCTGTTTTTATATTTGTGCGACCACTGGATGATATTTGTGCGTGTGAGTCCATGTTGTCTTTGTGAGAAGACATGTGAATTGATGCCACTGCTGCTGATTAAGTTTTTATCACTGTGTCATGTGCCCAAACTGCATGGAGTCACTAAAAACCACAAATGAACTTACACTAAACTACACCCAAAATTTAACTCATAGGCTACATTTTTAAGTTACACTACAAAGACAAAAAAATCAATAAATGTATAATGTGCATTATCAGATATTCAGACTTTAATTTTTGAAAGAGTTCCAACAATAGACATCACAATAATTAAATGGTCCATGTTGACTTTTTTTTTTTTTTTTGACTCATTTTTTTAAGGTCAGGTCAAATGTTTTTGATAGGACTTGTCCCAAGTAGGGGAGATTGGGGGCAATTTGCAATTTGCAATAAACAAAAATGAGATAGAACCATGAAACTCATAATGCACTTAGTCTGTGACAGCCTGAAAGTAAAAAAAAAAAGGCAGATAGACTTTAATTTTTAGCATACTAAAAATCTGACTAAAGCTTTTTAGCCACTGAATATGTGTTTCATTACAATGTTTATGTACATCTCTCTAAAACAGCAAAATATAGTGGATGGTTGTGTATATGTTTTAATGCACGTTACACACCTGAGAGCAGGAAGTCTTCTGTCTTTTAACAATATGTATTTGTTTGTATCTTTATGGTGTTCATCAATATGATAGGAAGTATAATTGTGTGCATTTGTGTGTGTATGTATTTGTGAAGGTGGATGTGTGTGCCGGTATGTAATGTATGTGTGTGTGTGACAGAGACACGGCGGCCAAACAATGAATCTCCTATAATGGACACAGAGAGGACTGGGGCAGATATAAGGTTCCAAATTGGCAATTTACTGTAGCTACAGTAGGACACGGTGTCAGCAGGGCCTCAGTCTAATAGGGGTTAAAAACCTTGAGTGGAGCAAAGAGCAGCGCCTTGCTCCGCGTTAAACCGCAACACAAGTTAAGGCAAACATACAAATTGATCCTATGTTCCGTGAAACGCCGTTTCCAATTATTTTCTCTCTTCCTGCAATAACACGTCACCGCAACGCCGTCAGTTTTTTTCCGTGGTCGCATGCTTAAAAACAAATGCTCGGGTATTTTCCCCTAAAGCCACGCATCGGTCATGGCATTTGTGATTTGTGTGATATTTTCCATAAAATTGATGGGAACGAAACAAAGTGAAAGTTGCTATAATTCAAGGTCCTTTAGTAAAGCCGGGGAACACCGGTAGCTAGTTAATCTACTCATTGACACGTTGTCCTCTGGTGCGGCTGAAGGACGGTCTTTAGACTAATGACCACACATATGGCGTGTTGCCCATTTAAAAGAGAAACAAACACCTCCTGGCCATGGAAGTGTGTGAGTGCGTGGTGCAACGGTGTGTGGAGACATGAAACTCATGCGTGCATACTGAAGCGCACACAAACACACTTGTTTGTCGCATCTGCCAGACACACAAAGTCACATAGAAACAGAAAGTGATGGATGGATGGATCCCAAAGTAATTACTGACATTTTAATGTAAATACATATCAGCTTGGATTGATGTAAAACAATGACTTCAGTTCTTTTCATTCACTACACATGATACAAAGTTAAAAATCACCTTTGGACACTGTGTTATGACAACTGCCATACCAAACACCCAAGGGAGCATCTGACAGCACCCTCACCCCCCACACCAAACTCATACTTCCTCATTTCTCTTTGTCCCATTGTTCTTTTTTCCCCTGTCCTCTTTTCACAGGGACAAAGCGTGCAGACAGGCCAATACTTTAAAGGTGTGTGATTAGGTGTCTGCTGTAGTCGTCCTCTGACGCTGTGGACGATGTAATTGATGGAGGGTGGAAGTTCAAGATGGATGGCGTGCTTGAGGGCTTTGGGATTTTGACAAAAATAAACTACTTTTTTTAGGATAGTTGATGTGACACAATGAGGGATTAAAGTGTGTGTTCATGTTCTTGTCCTCCAAAGTGAGGACATTATGATCTTTGCCACTTCTGGAAGACAATGATATTAACAGCTTTGTTTTAGGGTAAAGACTGCTTTTTATGCCTCTGCCCCGGTGATAGACGAGGCCAAAGCCATTATGTTTTTGGGTTGTCTGTCTGCATGTCTGCATCTGGCTGGCCCATTCTTGTAAACACAATATCTAAAGAACACCTTGAGGAAATTTCTTTAAATTTAGCACAAACATCCACTTGGATTCAAGGATGAGCTCATTTGATTTTGGTAGTAAAAGATCAAGGTGCCCGTGAACCTGTGCATCTCATTTTTGTGAACACAATCTCAGAACACCATGAGGACATTTCTTTAAATTTGGCACAAACGTTCATGTAGTCTCAAGGATGAAATGATTAGATTTCTTGGTCATAGGTCAAAGGTCAAGGTCAATGTGACCTTATATCCAACTCATTCTTGTAAACGCATTATTTCATGAGCACCCTTGATGGAATTTCCCTAATCTTCAATATCTCAATAACACTCTGAGGAAATTTCTACAAATTTGGCACTACTATTCAATTAGAATCGAGGATAAAGTGATTAGATTTTGGTGGTCATAGGTCAAAGGTAAAGGTCACTGTGACCTTACAGCCATCTCATTCTTATGAATGTGTTATCTCATGAGCACCTTGGGGGAATTTCTTCAAACTTCACACAACATTTCAGTGGAGTCAAGGATAAACTAATTAGATGTTGGTGCTCAAAGGTCAAAGTCACGCTGACCTTGCATTCGTCTCTTTCTTGTAAAAGTGATATCTCAAGAACACCTTAATTTGGCACAAACATTTGAGTGGACTCAATGATGAAATGTCCCACCATGACCTTGTCCGTCATGGTGACTTTATAAAAGACGTTTTTGGCCACAGCTCAAGAATTCACATGGTCAGATTTCACACAAATGTCTCAGAGGATGTAATGATGAAGTTCTGATATTTTATATGTAAGAGGTCAGAGGTCAACTGTGACATGGTAATGCTCTGCAAAAACACTTCTGGCCATGACTCAGTTTCATATTTCAGGAACAAAGGGGGAGACATTTAGTCAGTTACTGAATTTGTGACACTAATTTTGGGTGTCCACCTTGAAACTGTGCTGATTGTAAAAGTCCTCATCTTTTCTGCTGGGGGGGGAGATGTGTGGATGTGTGTGAAGATGTGAAGTTTTCACAGACACGGACGTAAAGTGTAAGTAAAACTTGACTGGTGTACAGAAGCATACAACTGCGTGATGGCTTTTCTAGTTCAGTGAAAAATGATGGTGATGTTAAAAGTCCTCACAAGTGCAGTGGAGTCTATGGCAGTGTGTTGCAATATCAGTCACCATACTATAACATACAAAGTGATAATCTCAGGTGTGTTTAGCAGGAGTAAGTGTCCACTCCCTGCAGGGTGTGTACTGCTGGGATCAGTCACACACCTGACAGTCCCTGTATGCAGTTTCTATACACCTTCAACACAATTACACAAACCCTCCTGTACAGCTGCTAAACCTGCCCTCACTGCGTTCATCATATTTGAGTGCAAAGACATGATGCATAAACCCCCGTGCAGAAATACTCACATAATACGCCCATTGCTTTCTTGAAAGCACACACCCTCTCCCTGATGTTTTACTGTAGTAAAATATTCTTGACATAAAACTACTGGAGATCAGAATTTATATTTACATTTATTTTATCAACTGCTGCTTCAATGACATTGCTTTAGAACATGATCAACAGGTAAACTGATCAGCCAGCCTCGAGAGAGTGGTGACTCGCTGGCACAGCTCGAGTGCTGAGTTTATTGCAACAAGAGGAATCTCAAAAAGGTAGCTAAACATGGGCCTCAATTCAAATTTTTAAACCTTCATATAAATCCCCAGTTTAACCTTAGTAAGCATTATCCAAAACCCCCTATGTTTTTTAGGGCTGCTGATGGGCTGGAGCCTGTCTCAGCTGACGTTAAGTGAGAGGTAGGGTCCAACCTGGACAGGTGGCCAGACTATCACATGGCTGAAGTTGGGGATACACTGCATGACTATCCAGGCTGTCCCCTGGTCAGCACGAGTTGGGGCCAGTTGGTGTGGCAAGTTGTAACAGAAATCTCTAAATGTGTGAGGGGTACATACTCGAATCGGCAAGTGTATGAGGGGAGAAGACTCCTCCAGAAATGAAGCTACAAACTAAAGCCTGACACTTGTTGCTGATGGGTGTGACGTGCTACCAGTCAAAGTCCAGCTGGCTTCAACTTTTCAGTTTCACTACTGAGGAGATCAGGGGGTCATAGACATGTAGGCAACCAGTAGAGGCAGAAAAATCAGTTCAGGGAAATCAAATAAGAAATACAGTCTATAAATCCAAGCAGAGGCAAGAATAAAGGCTGTAGAGCATGAACATGCAATGGCCACAATGACAATCTGACAATTGGGGGGAGGAAACACTGGGCTTTGAATACACAAAGGCTGATTACACAAAGGTGAGTGAAACAGGTGAAACACATGAGGTCATCAACAAGGGCTGGGAAAACTCAGGAGCAAAAGTAGTACTAAACACAATGATAACACATTTCAAAATAAAACAGGAAGTGGACATAAACATGAACAGAAACTTGACACGTGTTTCCCGTTTACTGCTGCCAACAAGTCAACACCAGTTACTTTTTAAGCACGACTTAAATCATTCTATAGCCAATCACAGATGACTTTGCCAATATTTAATTTCATAAACAAATATAAATGTCTAATGTATTATTTGTGAATAAATAAATACAAATGAATAAATGAAAAAGACGAATAATTTAATCCATTCGCCTACATCTGTATCTATAAAAAAAACAGCTTTGGGCTCTGCCGTCCAATGTATGACACCATATTTGCTGTAAAAAAAGTGTGAAAATATGATACCAAAACAGGCATGCAAGATATTAAAAAAATAAATATATATATTCCGCTGCAAAATATGAAAAATGAAAAAAAAAACAGTGAGACTCTAAGTATGTATGTTTTTAAGTTTGAGTTGAACATTTGAACAAACCTTTCACTGCATCCTCTCTTTGTTTAATACTGATACTAATTCACACAACTCCCTGATATGTTGGAGACTTAAGACATCTGCTTCCGACAGAGAGAGAGACAGACAGAGAGAGCGAGAGAGAGAGACAGACAGAGAGAGAGACAGACAGAGAGAGCGAGAGAGAGAGACAGACAGAGAGAGAGACAGACAGAGAGAGAGACAGACAGAGAGAGCGAGAGAGAGAGAGAGAGCGATAAAGAAAGAGATCACAGGCACTGTAGGTGGAAGCTTTGATCACCGCTCTTTAACAAATGCTGCTCCCTGACACACACACACACACACACACGCACACACACACACATGCACACACACACATGCACACACACATAACCTGAAGAGCCACAGAGCGAGGGGAGAAATGGGAGTGAAGGAGTGGAAATGATGATGAGAGAAGGTGAAAGACTGCAGGCCACTAGAATAATCCTCTGGTCTTTAATTAAAACTTCCTAATGATCAGAGGGAGAACGACACACTGGAGGTGGGGGAGAGAGAGACGGAGAGATAAAGAGCAAGGCGCAAATGAAAAGTCATTTTTTAAAAAACTTTCTTTCCTTGTGCCAGTCCCCTTATCCATCCCGATCACTTCTGCTATACCTTTCTACTGACACACACTGTATCAGCTGACATCTGCCTGTCATTTCACTGTATGCAGATGAAACATGCACAGATGCTCAGAGACAGTGGTTCTCAAGTCACACAGCCTCAAGCAGACTCACATTAGGCTGAAACCCCATCTGAGAATTTTTCACAGGAACATTATGGTGATTAAAGTTTCCACGTTCAACATGTTCTCATCCCACCTCGTCATACGGTGCCGCTCTGTCAGTGACTCTCTGAGTCTACTTATGACATTTTAGGTATCCTTATGCATGAGCTGTTTACCATGATGCTGTTACTGTGATGTCAATAAATGCACATAGTGGGATGACACAACATAGAATGTCACGATGATTAGGATTATGAAAAATATGCGCATGGTAAGGTTTAGGAAAAAAAAAACACACAGGAAGTGAACTCCAGGCTCCTGCACAAGAGTAAGTTATTTTGTGGTACCCATCCACCTCCCCACCCACTCTCTATAAGCACACTTGCACACTTTGTATAACATTGTTACCGGCAATGTTATTACCTGACGCCACTTGTGCATATTGCATGTGGCCACATCTGGTGACATCTGGTCATCTTTCAGTGTATAATAACAATGCCTGACCGAGTGTGTTTTCATGTAACACCATCTAGCTGCGTTCAGGTTGGACGCAGAAGGTGACTTTTGGTGTCACACTCATGCCAAAACACCAAGTGTGATATATGCAGACTGTACAATGACATCACCTACTGATTTTCAGTCTACCACATAGGTCCATCAATACACAAGAACAAAACGTCTTTGACGTGTGTCATCAGTCTACGTCACGGTAGTGGGGAAACCAAAATGTAAACAAACAAATCAAGCCCTTATTGTGGTATCGTGGCATTTATGTGTGTCAGAAAAAATCTGATGAAAAGGAAAAGGAGGAGAATATGGATGTGGGCGTTGCTGAGGAAAACAGGCCAACTTGGCATGCCAATTTTCAACAAAAGCTCGAAGTAAGTATTAGCATCTACATTTAGCAGTGTCGTACTGATGAATCTGTCTTTTCATGTTGCATTTTTGTAGGTTCGTAGATGTAGGTTATAACAGCAGTCACACAGTGCGAATTTTAAGAATTTCATCCAGCCTGTCTTTGATGGCATGACCGTGACAACAGTCATCCTCAAACTTCTCTCACTGTGCAACATAGGAGCAGCGTTTTAGAGCCATGACCAAAGACATCGCCATGTTTCTTTCATGATGGTCACCTTTTGTCTGAGACAAAATCGCACAGTGTACCAAGCAGGGCCAAGCATTAGAGCTATCCCTTCATAATGCACAAGACCTTTTCCTGAAAATTGCTGCTTTAATGAAAGCAGAGGTTGTTTACATTCAAACTGAGTGCAAACTGCAAGGCTGAAAGGCTTATGCTGTTTCATATACCTGACCCTCAGTTTTTTAGAAAAATTGCAAAATCTACTTTACTTTATTTAAGATTGATCTACATAAAGGAAAATTAAAAAAAAAAAAAAGGTTCATACTCTTATAAAGGACCTTGTGTGAAAAGAATCACTGTCACTGTTTTTCACTTTCATTGTAGAAGTCTATGTAGAGCAGAGGCTGCTGGAGCCAACAATGAGACTAATACAGTGAGTGAACGTACACCTACAGCATATCTTAAGGCAACAGCAAGAGTTTAAACTGTGGGAACAATGTATGAGTCAAAGCTGAGAGCATTAAGTAGTTTTAGAGGTGGAGGAGGACTGGCTGGGAAACACAAAGCTCATATCCCACGGGGTAATTTATTAGAAGACCCAGCCTCTTGTTCATTTTGTAAAGGCTTTTCCAGAGGCAAACATTACTTTCATTCTCCCGACACTGGCATAGGCATATCTGTGTGTGTGTGTGTGTGTGTGTGTGTGTGTGTGTGTGTGGGAGAGAGAGAGAGAGAGAGAAGGATGCTCAGATACTCAATATTCAGCCTGCAGATGAGTTCTGTTTTGCTCTCAGATTAAACATGGGGGAGTCCCAGGTCAGTTACTTATGACACACACTGTTCCATCCCTCACCATGTACACACACACACACACACACACACACACACACACACACACACACACACAGACGCCTGTGCGAGAGAGAGAACAATGTCCAATCCCCCGATGCAACTATTTATAAATATCAAAACAGGGAAGTCGAGCTCCTTGCTATCAAATCTATGATAGCATGCAAGGGTAATATGTTTTCAAATGGCAGAAGAGAAATGTGCTTATGACAATGATGAAACAAGATAGCAGCGGTGATGGAATAGCTGTATCCCTGGTGTGGTTTGTCTTGTTGCATTGTAATCGCACCTCTCTTAAAGTGTGCTCTGATATCAGAACTTGCGAGATGATATTGGATCAGTATTCCAGAGAAGAGATCAGATATAGTATGTATACAAGTAGTTCTCCAGATTAATGGTGCATGTGCTAAACAACAGTTAAAGCTTCAGTTAGTAAGTTTTACAAAAATAACTTGTTGTCATATTTGCTGGAAACTGTCATTATGTTCTGAAAGAAGTACATGACCAATAATCTGTGAAAAGAAAAGCATATCCACCTCCACCTCGTCCTACTGCTTCTAATGATATTTACTATAATCAGGAAGCAGTCTTTTAAAACAGCTGTCGACTGCCTCAACTGTTTTTTTTAAACATGTTTTAGTATACTTTTCAGCCATAAAACTTAAAAAATAAAAAAAAAATAATAATAATTTGTGGACTTTACACTAATTGGTAACTGTTGATTTATCTATGATACATTTTGGTGATCAATAAAAGGGCCATATAATATTATAAAGTTTTTCAATTGTTCATGATTGCTATATCTGTACCACTGTTTATCTCTCCATGGAACAGTGAATTCACAGGCATTGTTAGCTGTATTTTTAACTTGTGTATCAGCAGCACAGTGTGTATTTATATAGATATAGTTTTCTGGATACCCCCCCCCCCCCCACACACACACACACACACACTCCTTTCCTTGTCTCCACCAGTCTTGGTTGACAGGTGACATTTAGTGGCGGAAGAAGACCTATGAGGCTGACTGTCTTATTCTCTGTATCAATGTATGTGTGTGTGTGTGTGTGTGTGTGTGTGTGTGCACACACCAAATTTGGTGTATTCCCAGCCAGTCGGGTCACTCAGAGTATTACATGTGGCCTGCAGGGGCAATGGGCAGAGGAAATGAAGGGCTATTAGAGGGAGAGAGGTAGAGGGAGAAAAGACTGGCAGAAGGGATAGACAGAAGGAAAGAAGGAGACATTTAAGCTAGAGGCTATGTGACAGTGGAGACTGTCTAATAATGATTATGTGTTCCTATCAATCTAAGTATGGCTGCATGGTGGCACCGCAGCCCACAGTTAGGCCTCGCAATGCACAATATCATATTAAATATAGTGTTATACCCAAAACAAATAATAATAACAGTCATGGCAATAGTAAAGGGCGAGTTTACATTCACCGATAAAGAGTTTGAATCACTTGGTTATGGGTAATCTTTCTTTGTAATGCTGCAAAAAATAGTTCTCCCCAGAGAAGGGGGTGGGGGGTGGCGGGGTTCTGCGCAGCCACATTTGCATGATGAGAAAGCGCTGCTCATATTCATCATAGTAAAGTCACAGTAAATGACTCCAACAGCATTATCATCTGTTTTACGCAGGTGTGTGGCCGGGGAAAATCACTCACTTCAATCAAAAAAGCTGCAGCTCGCTGCGTAAGGAGCCTCATTTTTTACCATCACACTGGAGGACATAGGAATTAGAAGAAAGACACAGAGGCTGGGAGGAGAGGGACGTAATAACTTTATTTTCTCTGCAGTTTACCGAGGATGTTTTACCCACACGGCTGCGGGATGATTTGTATTAGTGTGTATGTGGATTTTACTGACATTTGTAGTATTGTTAACCACCTGACAGTCTTCATCAAGCTGAAACTGCTGGATGCACAACATGGTGAAAAGCTTTTCATAAGCACCATCCTAAATGTTATTGTCACAACTGAGGGGAGTGAGACCACCATCCCACTGACTGGCAGCATGTAGTGGCACGTTGAGCAGCCTTTTGAAGACGCCTGTTGAGGGATCAGACACACTGAGATTGATCCATAATCAAAGCGAAGTCAAGACAAATAAATGAATAAGACATTAGTACAGGGGGTGGTTGTTTCTACTTATCAGTTGCTCTTAAGTTACTTGTTACGCAAGCAATAGCAGCGAAGCAGTGAATGCAATTCAAGCACACAACACATTCAGATGCTAGTGATTAACCCTTTGAAACCCTGATTGACATCCATTGTACTTGTGCTGCATTCAGATGACTTTCACAAGCTATTTGACCCTTGGAACCCTGAGCAAAATTTGTTGGATATTTAAAAAAAAAAAAAAACAAGGGGAAAAAAGGCAACAAGAAAAAAGAAAATTACTTAAAACTTAGTTTTAAAAAACAGGAGAGGATGATCAGAAAATTATCCTATAAAATAGGGAAAAAATGTCCAGAAAAATATATTTATAATTATAATAATTTTATAATTGTTATAATAATTATTTTTTTTTGTTTATTTTTAGGTATTTTTCTTGTAACTTTTTTTTACTTTTTTTTTTTTGCTACAATTTTTGGGCCATGTCTTGTCGCTCATTGCCCTCTCCCCATGTTTCTGAAAGAAACTGAACCAATTTGCTCAAGTTTCAAAGGGTTGAGGAACTGTGCAACATATCAAACCATGAGCAATTCAAAAAATCTTCCTCTTTTCTCCATTCTGTCATGTTGTTATCTATTACTGTACTTGCCTGTCTCCAAGAAATAATTCTTTAAGTTAGAATCCTTAAAGGGGCAGTTAACCCAGAAACAGCAAATCGCCCTCTTATCTGTAGTATTGGAGATACTGGCCACAGAGATGTCTTCTTCAACAACAACAACAAAACAACAACAACAACAACAACAACAACAACAACGAGAAATCACAACCTGTTATAATCCACAGACCTTGTTGTGAGCAGTTTCATGTAGGAACTTGAAGTGATTTTAAGCTCTTAAAAAGACATTTGTGTCGTCATTGATTTGTTTTTCTCTACAGTAGATTGTTTTATCATCTTTGTTTTGGAAAACATCTAGAAAAAAAAAAAAGTCAAAGGCTTAAGGGATTTTTTTTATCAACCTTGAATTTGGGCTTAATGCTATGCCCCCATTGTGTTTTCCAGCTAATACATCCCGGTTCTAGTCATCTGCGCATCTTTTTTAAGAAAAATATTTAGACAAACATGAAAAAAAAAACAATTCATCTTTAAAATGCATGTACATTTACTAAAAAGTGCAACAAGAATAGCAGTCAATTCACTTTGTGTAAGCCTCAAATTGGTGTTTTTGGTGACTTTTACAGGAGTTTAATGCCCTTTAAGAAATAAATCCAGATTACATCTGTGGTTACCGTGGTAACACCAGCAAACACTCCTTGAGCAACTACTCAGAACAGCAGAGCAGCTAATGTACCTCTGTGCAGTCAAATAACCTCACATTGTTTTAATCAAGAAGTCAGTAAGTTGTTAGTCTTTCACCATTATGCAAGGAGCAACTACCATCTGATTTCCTGTTGCTTACGGACCCAGTAGTTTTCCACAAGAGCTGGGGAGTAAAGTTTGTTACCTTACGGAGTTGGAGATGTACAACCTGTTACCTCTTCATCAAACAACTCACTTTGGCTGCTCCTGACTGAGTGGTAACACCCTGCAGCATTGAAACTGATCCACTGACAAATGACGCTTCTTTTGTAGACCAATCAAGAATAGTATGATCTATTTTACAAATCTTAAAAAATACACATATCTTTAAATATAAAACAAAATGTAATTCTTTCGCTTTGTGATGTGCCTGGCTAACATAGACCCTTTCTGACAAAGTTTCTTGAACTATATGATCACAAATTATGGGATTTAGACATCACTGATCATATTTTTTGACAAAGTTTGAAATTATATCACCACCCTTTTGATAACGCGAAGAGAGAAAACTGTCTGGGCGCTTTTCTGCCATAGAACTCATTAAATTCTTCACAAATCATCAGTATGTGTATGTGTACACTCTGGGTTGCTATATGTAGTTAGGTGTGTATTTATCAGTGTGTGTGTGCGTGTGAGTGGCTGAGGGGTTGACACTGTGTAAATTGGCAGGTCTCCCAGAAAGCTCTTTTACAGGCAGACGTAACAGATGCACCTTTATACCCATACAGATACAGTGTTTCAGTTAAGCTCTTGGTTATGTGTTTTCTTTCACTGTGTGTGTGTGTGTGTGTGTGTGTGTGTGTGTGTGTGTGTGTGTGTGTGTGGTTAACAGCTGTGGTTTGCCTGTGACTCTATATTGCCCGGCTTTTGCAAAGAGGGTGCAAAACAGAGAGAGACAGGGCCAAATCATGCTCACCTCTGCTTTAGCAAAAAAAGCCAAAGAATAATGCATTTCATAAATATTTATACCTGTTTTCTTATTTCATATTCATCCACAGTGCAGGAGGGAGGCATGGTCGTGTGTATGTAGGTGTTTGTGTACGTGTGTGTGTGTGTGTGTGTGTGTGTGTGTGTCAGGGTTGGTGGCTTGCAGATTGGGGTGAGCGTGGGCAGTCATCCTCCAGTCATACTTTTCAATCTCAGCAGGACACTGCTCCCATCCATCTGCAGTATTTGAAACTTTTGAGTAACATGGTGCTTGGATACACACAAATGCACACAGATGCACATAATCTAACTCAAAATGTATTTTACAGATGGTTCCTGTGGCTTATATGCAAGGTTGGGGAATAATGGAATACAAGTAATAGTGTTATTTAGTGCTCTGTTACAACTACAGTTTAAATTGGTTGTATTCTGAATACAGTTGCTGTTCGGTTTATTTGCTCTAACATCATGTCTTAACTGACTGCAACACAAATGTCAGTTTGACTGTAGTGTTTTTTTACTGGCTGGAAGTGACGCAGCGCTGCGGAGGTCCGGTTTCTATTTATTTCTGTTGCTTGCTTTGAAAGCTCCACAATGGATGAAGAACACCTGATACGTAAAGTTGAATTGAAAAGTTATCTACACACCTAAATAAGGTAACACCTGCATGGAGGGAGATCACCATGGAGCTAAATGACCATTGCTAATAACAACATACTTGCTGATGGCTGTTGGTCATTTTCACTAAGCATCACAATCTAAAATGTGTGATTTCTGTTTAAAAAGTAAAAAACGTAGAAAGTAAGAAAGTGCTCACCTATCTTTTAGGTGGTTCCGTGTCCAGCTGAGCACACAGCTGATAGGTCAAGGTATCCTCATACAACAATTTGTATGACATCCTAAGACCTAGCAGTCCATAAATGACCTTCCAAGAAGTTAAACAGTTACTTTGGGTTACTTTGGTTAGGTTTAGCAAAGAAACATCCTCATCCTCGGTCAGAGGAGTGAAAAGAGCAGAGTGAAGCAGCAGTAGTGGATTTGAGCTGACTGGGCCGGTCAGGCTCAGAGAACTGGTTGCTGATTGCAGCCACCTTTTCAGTGAAAAAGGAGGAAAACATGTCTGGAGTCAGTGTAGTGGAAGGCTGAGCAGCTGAAGGAGAAAGCAAGGAGTTAAACACCATAAACAGTTTTCTGGAATCAGTAGCAACACAGATCTTGTTCTGATAGAAGGCTTTCTTAGCGGACTGCAAGGAAGAGGTAAAGGAAGCAAGTTTCTGTTTGTATGAGGACAAATCAGTGGGTTCTTGGGATGTTTTTTTTTTTCCCCACACCTTATCATGTGCCTCCTTTCCCTAATGCTTACCATCCCAACCAGCATGTGTGCATGCAGGCTATTGTTGCCCAAACATAAGCACTTGCAGTCTCATCCCACCATGTGCTTGTGTTGGTTTCACTGTGGCAACATCCCAAAATGTAAGGATCAGATGCAGAGGGATACCTAGAGTGTAATATGTAGATGCAGAAGTCCACTGCAAAAGGCAACATATGATAACTTGTGAGAACATGTTGGTTTTTGACATGGAAATTGAAGAACCAGACGGACAGACAATTTTCCATTATTCTGTATGAAATCCAGAGTATTAGAATACATTACTTTATCTGAATAATCTAATGGAATATGTTACATATTGCATTTGAAGGCATGTATACAGTAATTTCAAGTGAAATATGTTTTAAAAGTAACCATGTAACACTTTAGACCACTATTGTCAAACCTTGCTATTATATTTGAAAAGATAGATTTGAATGACATTTGTTAAACTGCAGCACATTCTACCTCACTGCATTAAAAACACTCACTATGATGCACCACAACAAATCTTGAATGTCTGTGATTTGTTATTAGGTGTAAAGTCCCCAAAAAACTGCTTTTATTGTTTTCCTCATGTCTGTTGCATTGACGTATTATGAAGCGCTGCTTTCTTCAAATCACCCTCCTGACCAAATCCAATGATTGTCATCTCATGTCAGATTTTGAGTGCCGTAACCGAATAGAAGGAATTTCACCCGGGAATATGTTCTCTAATCGCGCTCCCTGTTTTGGCTTCGACAGTTTTTCTTTTTATTCTTTCTTTCTGGTGGGGGGATAGCACAGAAACACACAGAAATGTTGCATGGCAGCAAAGTACAAAGAGCAGTCTATTGCAAGTGTGCAATGCAATCACCCTGATGAAACATAATTGTGTTTTAACGTGATAGAACAATATCCCTGCCCATAACTCCCTTTAACTCTTACTTTTGACGTGCCACTGAAAACATATTACAGCATGAGATGCGAGCCGGTATCAGTTCTGTCTTTACTCTTCTTTTTTTTTCGTTTTGCAATAAAACAGTTGAAGCTCGTACCCTCCTTCAATCTTTCTTCATGCTCTCCTCATCCCTCCCCACTTCTTTATTCTCTTCATTGTACCTCCTCCTCCTCCTCTCCGTGGTGGAGGGGAAGGAAGGAAGAAGTGGTAACACGTAGCATGTCTTCATTAAAGTGTCACTCCCCATTATTTTCGTGCTATCTCAATTAGCAGCAGGTTTAATAAAGGCCCTCTTCTCTCTCTCTCGCTCTCTTTCTGTAACTCTCTCCATCTCCAACTCTTTCTCCTTAACTCCACAATCAGAATGAATGATGGAGTCGCCGCTCACAAACTGATGGGCAGAATGGGAGGAACCGAAACATGGGGGGAAGAAAGAGGAAAGAGAAAACAAAGGCCGCTGAATACATGAGATGAAAAAAAAGAGAGGAGGTGGATCTGCACCAGTTTTCTTCCGAGCATCTCATTCTCCTCTGAGAGCAATTAGACACTGCCGGCAGTGGCTAGTCCCCAGACTGATCTGCAGCTTCTGCTGTTGTGTGTGTGTGTGTGTGTGTGTGTGTGTGTGTGAGAGTACGAGAGAGAGAGAAACAGAGAGAGAGAATGTCCAGTTTCCGCTACAATCACCGCAGCATCTCAAAGAGCTCTTGTGAGTTCAGCAGAAATAACGTAATGTGCCTACAGGTCAGAGCAGGCAGGAGGAGGGTGCGCGCGCACACACACACACACACACACACACACACACACAGACATTAACAGAAATATCAACATCTTCAGCAAACACAATCACTGGTTTAAATGTGGTATGTTTCTGCAAATCATGGGTATGTAACATTTGTACGTCATTTTGTAGCAGATAAATTAAAGCTTTGGGTTTCTTCATGTTTCAACACTGGTTAACATGTAGTGAGGTGTAGGCACTAATACCACTTGTTATAGTCAGGGAAAGATCATATTTAGCTTAAAATATCTGGTTTTGCTGCCACAGTCATGGCTGAAGCAGTAATATCCTGCTGAACAATACCCAGTTTTAGAGGCACAATCACAGTGGAAATGCTGCTGATTTTTTGTTAAAAAACAACCAGTTCTGTTGTTTGTTGGTGTTGAGCTTTGGTCTCTGTTGGTCTGCAGCTTGGTAGCTGTCTCACATAGATGTTACGACAACCACCATCCCTTCCACTTCCCATTTAAGTCAGTTTATATTACTGTAATCTGAACTACATCACTGTTTGTACATTTTTGTATGAATAGTAATGCACCTAAATTTGTACATATGTGCTGACAGGAAGTAAACAGGAAAGCAGTCCCTGGAGGCCTTTCCCACACTTTTCCCCTGGAGACGCAAATTTAGAACCGTAATTTTAAGGTATGTACTCACCATATGTCTTTTCCTAAACCTAACCAGCATAACTTTAGTTGCCTAAACCTAACCTACATAATTTTATGTTGATTATGTAACTGTATGTTAAGGTCATAACAACATTCATGGGGGGCTTATTTATAGGATATCATAAGAACCGTTCTATAAAGAATTGTGTGTTACTTTAGAAACACTGGCGTGATACCAATCAAACATAAAAATGTGACGTTTCCATTGTTTACATAATGTGCAGTGTTAATATTTACTTCTGGCGACTGGGCTGCATCAGCACAGTAGCCTAACATCTGTCTGACCGTTGTTGAGCTGCAAAATATTGCTTAGAACTTGTGTGCACGATCTAACGTGCCAACATGCTTTTTATAACCAACCATCAACCCAAACCTCCTTTCTGTCTTCAGTATAAATCTAATTTTACATTTCTATCAACATATTATTATAATACTATATATTATATACATTCCAGGACTTCACCATCAACGTCACCGATGGCATTAATGAATGTGTGTGTGTAGTAGATTTAATTTCTAAAAAACAGAAGCAACTGCAGCCAAAACTACAGTTGAATTATTTTACAACCAGAAACCATGGATTACCACAACACCAGAACACAGCATATCCTGGTCTTGTTCTAGCTTACATGTTTTTCTGGTGTGTATTTTATCTGGTTGTTTTAGCTCTTATCTGTTGTTACTATATTGGATTCAGACAATTCTTTCATTAAAATGTGTTAAAAGTACAATTAAATTTAAGTCAGTGTGAGATTCATTATAGTGATGAATTTGTTTTACTGCCCAGCCTTAGTATAACATTGTCACACTTATAAACTGTAAAAAAAAAAAAAAATAAGAAAAAAAATAATAAATTGCAAGCAGCAATTATGTTTAATCCAAAAACATTTTAAAAGTGTTTAAATATATTTTGTGAAAGGGGGGAAAAAAGAAAAAAGAAAATTTAAGACACAATTAGGCAGGGTCTTATCTTGTCAGTTTTACAATAAATCTGCTTTGCCTCACAGATCCAAGTTTAAATCCATTCTCATGCACACTTACCACCCTGCTGGTAAAGATGCATGTCATACAAACAGTACGTACACAAGAATTCAAGAATGAAAAGAACACATCCACACATTTACCTACAGATACAGATATATGCACACAAACACACACATACACATACACACACACACACACACTGATGCTCTGCTTCAGACGCAGCTTCAGCTCTACACGTAAACACAAACATATACACCTTTTCCTTGTAATGGATTGATTACTATGGAGAGCTATATCAGTGCTGCCATCTTCCATTTAGCGCTCAAAGGTTTGGTTTAAACACGCTCACCGAGAGTACATACATTTACACCTTCTATCCCCAAACTCCTCGCTCTGACACACACACACACACACTTACACACGCGTGATGACCAGTGACAGGAGTGGGTGGTTGGTCAGGGGCTGATCTGTGTGTAATTGGGGGATATTACAGCAGCCATCTCACTTAGCCTGTGGGAGACTGATCTATATTCACTCTGCAACTCATATTCACACAGCCTCCTGCACGCACACACACACACACACACACACACACACACACACACACAGACACACACACACACACACACACACACACACACGCACACACACATTCACAATCATGCACCTCTACCACACGAAGACACAAAACTGCATTCTTCCACACAGAATGTACAGACCAAGGAGGGGCAATATCTCAGGCAGACACACAGCAACACAGAGTTGCTCCATGCTGCCGGTGCCATGAAAACACACAGATGGAAGCACACAGCACATGCAGAGACAGTTTTAAAGCACCTCTGTATTGTGCCATATAGTGTTTAAATTAAATTTAAGCCCAATAACCTAGGCTTGATTGGCAAATTGTTTGTCATCCTTAATGTTGTTTGTTAAGTCAAACATGAGCATGAATGCCTTGTATAATTTGCAGTGTAGTGCGGTATGTGTATATAAGTACATAAGACTGAATATGCTCAGTATGCATGCATTTGGCAAAGAACAGATCTTTTGATTTCATTTTGTCTGACTTATAAAATCAAACTGTAAATGTAACTATTAAAAAAGTCCTTCTTTTTTTTAATGCACTGCTGCTGCACTGTCCTCTCTTATGAGTAATGTTATGTAAATTGTAGTGCAGTAAAAACAGATTGCGGGATAGACTGGTGTGGCCTCTACAGTTCCAACTTCTGTGTCATATTCAAGGAGCTTCTGTAATTGTATCTATATGGAACAACTGTCATTGTAAAGCAATGCTGTTGATTTTGAATAAATCCCTTTCACATGCGTTATAAATTACAGTATAAGGTGAAACTCAGTGTTGATCTTTTTTTTTGTTTGTTTTTTGCAGCTTTCAGTCATTTTAAAAAATGTGACAAAACAGTGGTAAAACACATATTAAAATATTTTACTGAGGTAAAACTAAAATTGCAAGTGAATAATACTGCAACTGGATTATTATTATCAATTAATTTACATGTAAGCAGTACTTTAAAGTTGTACATTAGCTGGTTCAAATGACATTAAGATAAGGTAAACGTTATTGATTGCACACATGGAAATTCAAGTTGTCACAGCAGCTGAGGTTCAAGGACAACACAGATGCATTGATAAATGACTTGTATTTTTTTGGGAAAAAAATCCTAGGACACACAATAGACAAACACATGATTAAAACACATTAAAACACTTAATAGTATGAACAACTATAAAAATAGTAACAATTCATTAACTACTACTTTAATTACAGTACTTCCCGTTGGGTCATCATTTTTAACAAAGCATGATATTTTAGGTATTATACTTTAAAGTAAAGTAAAGTATAGTCAAAACGTAACTTGATTTAGGTGCCAAACAAGTGATAAACTCGTCCTGTTTTTTATTTCCCTGATTACCTGCAAGTTGTGAAAATGAAAACATTTAGTCAAAAGAATAAAGAAAAAAATGAAAATCAAATAAGTTGTAATTTTGTGTCATTCCTTTTGTAAACGCAGGTGTCATGGGTTTAAAAATGGGGATGAGCACCACTCTTTATATTTAACGAGAACAACAGTGGAGAGCAAGAGAGCAAGGTGATCTCTGCGCCCCAGAGAGCTCCATGCTAATTTTTCCAGGGCATGGGCCCATTAGCATAGGGAGGCTGACCATTGCTTTAGGCTACATATAATACCCTAATGACCGCTCTGCTGTTACTTTGAATCAAGGGTATTAGTTTTGTCTCTGATAAAAGACAGTTGTAATGATTTAGCCTACTTCCACTATCGGACAGTGAGCTGTTCTTTTTTTTTTTTTTGTCATTACAATGTTTTGCAGCAAAGATAAAATGTGATTTATCTTTGACTACTACTGACAGTCAACATCTCCCGTCTCTCCCGCTCCCTCACATCATCCCTCCTCTCGTCTCTTTTTTTGCCGCTCTCTTTTTTCCCCTCTCCTTGTGCACTTTTATTAAAAACGCATTTACTACATAAATCAAAGGAATCCAGCAGTGGTTATAGAATAATTACAATGAGAATGCAGCTTTTTTTCTCAGCCAGAGCTTATTAAAGGCAACAACTTGAGATGTGTTTGTCAATATATTCTTGAACAGCAGATCTCAATTTTGGTACACACAGCCATGTCTCACATTTATTGTTTTTTAAGACGTAGTGTCTTTTCTTGGTTGATTTATTTCTTATTGCTTTAAATGTAGCTTCAACTTTTTTTTAAAAAATGCATACAAATGAATAACAAGCATCTATTTCACTATAAACAAGTGACATTATTGCACCCTATTTACAGACCATTCACTTATTTTAAGAAATGCATGATCTAAAGACTCCATATTTCAATAAATGAGTCATGAACATGATATTTTAGGAGGTTAAGCAGTCCTGTCAAATATCTTCTTATTAACTCAGGATTCCTAAAGCGCAACAGTTCACATAACAACAGGCCCTCTAACCCGGCCGCTTTACATCGAGATGTTTTCCCCAGGATAAAGACTCTGCTGTCACTCAAGCAGCACATTATTTAGAACTTTCGTTTGATTTCATGCAAATAATGGACGGGGACGGAGAGGATCAAAAATTAATAGGGGACTTTGGGAAGCACGATTAATTATTGAGCGCTCGCCTGATTAATTCTTAATAGCCATTGTCAAAAAATCACCGTCTTCTAGTGCCGTTAATTCTCATCAAACTGGCTCGGCTACTACATACGGTGCAGTACTTCCTCCTCCTCCTCCTCCTCCTCCTCCTCCTCCTTCTTCCCATCCTCCTCATCTCTGCAGCCGCCTGCAGATGGGAGATGCAACTTGTTTCTTACGCCTTGTCTGACCCACTACGCTTAGATATTTGTGTTACTGATGGTGGCAAAAAAATCAAGACAGTAATTTTCGAGTGTTTCTATTGTTATCTCAATAAAAACATGATTTTACTTCTCAACTGGCAGTAATTTCTTTTTTTTCCTAATACATAAAAGAAATGAAGGCTTCGTAAACTTTTCCACACAAGTGCTTTGCTGTCTTTATTTCCTCTTGACTCCAATGGGAACATTTTTTTTAGCTGCTGACTTCAAAGAGATTTTAATTTGGAGACGCATGAAGCAAGGACACATTTTTGTATCCTCAACCTTATAGAAACTTGTTCCACAAGGGCTCATTCTACACACAGTAATTTAGTGCAGGGGACAAAGGCATTATGCAGTGATGTGCACTTCTTTGGGAGTATCTTTCCAAGTGTCAATTTTACTTCCTAATAATATTTTCTGTCTAAAACTGTCAGAAATATCCATAAAAGTAATGTCTTTTTATCCCTTTATCCCCCTCTCCTTGTAAAATAATCTTTGATGAAAGCACCTAAAAAGGCTCACAGATTTTAACTGATCCTTTCCAATCTTTTTTTCCTCCATTAGTTAAACACAGCAGCAGGAACCCATGTTAAGAGCGTATACGCATTTAAACATACACATATTAAAAAAGGGTAATATTGCTTTTACTGTTCATGCAACTAAACAGCTGAAATATGTGCTTCCTGTGCACCCTGGCAGAATCAAAATACAGCATCTTACTTTGACTATCAATTTCAAAACATGTTCCCATGAATTATAGATAACAGATATCAATATGTTAATGAGTACACAACATATGGTTAGCTCCACAGATTATGGATTTACACCAGTAGGGGGAGGAGTGTGCAAGGAAACAGATCTGGGTGTTATGAAAGCAACAAACTGAGGATCGAGCCGCTCCGTTCATGTAATACAAGAGAAAGTTACATGTTCCTGCTCACATGTACTGTAATTTACCACTGAAGAACTGCCAAAGAACGGCATCAGACTGCTTCTCTTAAGGAATCTCCTCCTCTTCAATTAAAAAAAAAAAGGGGTTTTTTTTGTGTGACTTTTGATTTATTTGAAAAATAATTGTCAAAAAAATGAAGAATATTTAAAACAGTAAGTTATAGATGAGCTATAAAGGGACAATCTTGCAGCTATAGTCATATAATCAGATGTTCTTCTTGGACGCTAGTAAAAAAAGAGAAAACAAAACACCCATTCCCTCAAAACCAGGTCTGTAACCATGATTTTAGATTTACTGAAATCACACGTCCCCCAATGCAACCATCACCATTCTCAAACAATGTTTGACCAAAAACCAAAGGTAAGATATAATTTTTTCTTGGTTTATTGAATAAATTAACTGTTCAGTTATTCTTTCTGTAAATTTTACATATGTATACATGCTGTTTCTACACCTTCTCCACTGTTTTAAAAATGCAGAAGCCTTTATTTATTCATGAACTTGTTTGTTGAAAAAAAGGCAAATTAAAAAAAAAATAATTATATATATATAATGTAAATTTTAAATGGTAAATTTAAGTACAACACCCTTATTCACAACAAAATAAAATGAAATAAAAAATAAATATGAAGTAATAAAATTCAAAAAATAAGATAATAAGAAGAGGACATAATTAATTAAATGCAAATAAAATGATAAAGACTAAATAATGAAAAACAAATACTTAAAAAAACTAATAAATAATAAATACTAAAATAAGAGCTACTTAAAAATAATTAAAAAAACCTAAATAAAAATAAACTAAGAAATAAAATGATATGTATGTATATATGATAATATATACATATATATAAGGACTTGACATCAGTTTTCTCATTAATGGCCCTGCCCCTCCAACCTGTATTTTTTCAGCAGACATTACAGCAGTATTGATGACTTTTTTTTGTAATTAAAAAATATATATCTTTAAAAAGTGGAACAGGCAAATTTCCTAGACATATTTACAGAACTGTCTATACATTATGGCAAACCAAATCAAATTAATCATAAGTCAGTCAAAGTGAGTTAGAATGAGTGTTAACCATGTGTCATAAGAGCAATCAAACATAAAGCCTCCAATGGTTTGCATGAGAGTTTAGTTTTGGACTGAGCGTTGGCCTTCTGGCACGACCAAAACTGCAGGAAATGTCACATCTAGCAAATAAAGCCACTGAAAGTAGTTGATTCCTTCCTGGCCAGCTGTAAAGCATCCACAGAACTATTATGTGCTCTCCTTTGCTCTCCTCCTCATCTCTGCAGCATGTGTGTGTGTGGGCCTGCCATTGACTGTTGACTGGCAAAGCCTATCTTCTTCTGCATATTCAACAGCTCTTATGAATATCACAGCTACTTGATTGCATTGTGATTATTCACAAACCTCGCTCGCTCTCCCCTCTCCTCCCTCTCTCTCCCTCTGTCTGCCCTCTGTACTCCATTACTAGTCAGAACACAGCCCCGGCGTTGTAGCATCGCCAGCCCGATCTGACACCATTCCTTTTACGGGTTCAACAGCTTGCTTGTCGTACAGCAAAGTAATTAGTACTGCATGCTCATATTAATTAACAAAGAGCGTTATCACTTTATTAATCCATATTAGAGAGGTGGGGGAGGAAGGGAGGGCACATTCACTGTTAGTGTAAGGAACGCTCTCTGAGGGAGTCTTCCCCAGCTTTGTAGTCCCATTGTCCATGACCCTTGGTGCCTTCAGAACATCCCTACACCTGTGGCACACGACTTTAAACTGTTCATTAAACCTCTGAATGCAAATAATGTCTATGGAATAAACAAACAGGGGTGGCAGGATTGGGGGAAAACAGGTGCCATGGTGTGAAAGCGCGCTAAACGATGTGATAGTGGGGGAATTAATTACTACCACAGCGCTAATTGGAAGCAATAATTTGTGTGATTAGCGGGCTGCTTAAGAAGTGAGACACATCTACCGCCTGTATACACAAGCGGAGAGGCGTGGGCCTTTTTAGTGCAAGCACACATGCGCACACACACACACACACACACACACACACACACACACACACACACACAAGCACACACACACACACAGAGACACACACACACACACACACACACACACACACACACACACACACACAAGCACACACTAGCACACACACACACCAAATAAGATGCCAGTCATACACAAATCTATAATTCTCAAATAGGAATGCATACAGAAATATCCCAAGTAACATTTGAGATGAACACGCAGGCAGCGGTGTAATGTAACAAAGTAATAAGACTTTGTTGTGGTGCTTAACCCCTTGAAACGGTTGCAAATTGGCTTGATTTCTTTGAAAATCATATGAAGAAGGCAATAAAAAGAAGAAATGACCCAAAATTTAGCAGAGAAAGTTAAAAATTCAAGAAAATTACCTGAAAATTAGTATATAAGATGAAATTAATAAAAGAAAGTTTAAAAAACACACACTAATAATTTGTAACATACTTTTGAATATGTAATTGTGATCATCATTTTTTGTTTGTTATACATTTATTGGCAAGTTGCTCAATGTCTTTTTCCCATGTTTTGAACGAAACCGCACCAATGTGTCCAGGCTTAAAAGATTTAAATACTTTTGAAAGTCATCTGAAAACAGCAGGAAAGTGATGTTGCTCAAGGTTTCAAAGGATTCATTTTTTTTAAGGTAGCATCTGTACTTTTTTTGAGTTTATATATTTTAATCAGCTCTCACTTTACTACAATTCTCAAACAAAATGTGTACTTTTCCATAAACACTTTTCCCTTAGCATTTTTGTTACCATAAAACAGAAAAGGAGGGAGGAAGAGGCAAATGGTGGCATGGGAGAAGCGGAAAAACTGGATTACAGTAATCATGTGGTATAGTTATGGAAATATTTATGTAGACTCCATTTTTAAGGTGGTGTATGTTGCAAAGAAATAAACTTCACAACTCTCAAAAATTGAAACCAGTTGCTCTTTTATCAATAGTATTTACTTGTACTTTTACTTTCAGTACTTTTAACCCTTTGAAACCTAAGCGCATTGCCTTGATTGCTTTTGAAAACATGGGAAGAATGCAATGAGTGATGACAGAAGAAATGACCCCAAAATATGTTTTTTCTTGTTTTTTTCCTTAGACATTTTCCCCTAGCTTTTTATAAAGAATTTTCTAAATCTACTAATTTCTTGCAATTTGTGAAACATTTATTACCAAACTGCTCAGTGCCTTTCCCACCATGTTTTTGAAAGAAATCGCACCAATGTGTGCAGGGTACAAAGGTTTAAATGATAATGAAAGACGTGTGAAAGGAATACTTAAACACTTAAGTCATATTCTAATAGGTGACTCTAACTTGTACTGGAGCCATTTTCTGTGAAGATATCTGTACTTTTACTCAAGTATGGCTGTCAGGTGCTTCATCCACCACTGCACACAGGCAAGGACTCTCATTTCCGCACTTCCGTTTTCCTGTGTCCTCCTTTCCAACAGACAAGATCTCCCTGTGATGAGGCATATCCAAAAGGTTTCATTTGAAAACGCTGATGTGGTACGGGCTAATTAACAAAGCGAGCTTTGTAGGTGGTGGGAGAGGAGGTGGTGGTGGGCTCCCCCCACTCTTTGTTACCTCTTATATTTCTTCCCCCCTTTTTTATCTCTCTCTCTTAATATTAGAGGCTATACAAACCTCAAAGCTTGGAGAAGATCTTTACACACGCAGCACTTCTAAATGTAGACTACACTAAAAACCCTATATTATAGTCCTCCTCATTATTTTTTCTTTAATTCTTATTGCTCATAATGATCAAAGTGCATAATTAATTTCTGCCAATTCAGGGTATTATATCTGTTTTTGTAGTTCTGTTCTCCACAACTGGAACTCATGTGATCCCTCAGATTAGTGACCCAGTGATAATGTTAAAAATGTGTAATCTACTTAATACATTTCCTTAAATTTCACGTGATTTAAATATTTGATGACAGTACCATTGATATTGTTTTCCCATAAAGCGCCTAAGCTGTAGGTGCAGCATGAAATTGTGTTGCATCTCCCCCTGTAGCAATATAATTGTCCTGACTTTATTACTGCCCCGACGGACTTTGCTGTAACAATAACAATACATATTGTCAGGTTTCTCAGTGCTGCAGTCACACTGAGGGGCTTGCTCTGGTACACTTCACCTGGCGTTCATTACTCTTTTCACTGCTACTGTCCAGCCTCACCATACTCATTACATTAGGGCGAAATGCTGCTATATAAAATTACACATTAGTACTGAGCAGTCACCTGATGTTGCAGCTGAAAATGCACCTGCATGATGGAGTTGAAAATAAGCCAGGCTGACCAAAAGCTCATGTTGAGATCAACATGGGGAGGTTTTTTTTGTAGCGCACAATGCACAAATGTAAAGGGTGGGACATGTTAAAACAACCAGAATAAGAAAACCTCTAGTTTATCTTTGAGTCCAGGATTAGCTATACAAATGTTGTGTGATACTGGAAAGTTTTGCTCTAAAATTGGTAAGAAAGAAACATTTGTTTTCCAGTAAGAGCCTCTGTGCTCTTTTACCATGTGTAGCAGGCAGAAAAAGCAGGAACATTCATGTGTGATAATATTGCTTTTTAATGCTAACAGGGTGAGGGGAGAATTAACTTGATGTAATCACTCTTAGCATTATCACTGTTACTAGCTGCCAGCTCTCACCGGAATTCCATTTATCTTGTTAGCTACTGTAACAAGAGCCAAGTCTGTCAAAGTGTAGTGTGTGGTAAAGATTTTTGTTTTTGAGATGCAATTCTCCGGCCCACTTACCATAAAAGGCAAGGTGTGTTTCTGCACATCACAACAATGTTACATTTGTATGTGTCATTTGTATAATATCAACATTTCTAAAGTGACATAGTTCTGTTTGTATGCAACACATTCTCATCCCAAGTCACATATTGGCTATTTGCAGTGGACTTCCATATTACGTTGTAGGGATTGTTCTCTGTGGTTTGTTGTAGTAGCTGCGTTGACAGCGCGTGCATGTTTCACCCATTCATATTCCCAAGTCATCAAATGGCTTGGTCAGTGATTTTGGGGTCATACACTGACAACAAAAGCCAATTTACACATTGGCCTGGATTATAATGTGGTCGGATGGCGCCTGTCATGGTGGTATGTTGGTCTGAAACAGTGCTGGTCACGACATGATATAAGGAGCTGGAAAGTTCCTATAGGGCAGGCAGGAAGAGCAGTGGATGGGTCCAACAAACCCCTTACTTTCAACCCTGAGCCCACTGCTTGCTTCCCCAAGGAATGTTCATCCAATATATGATTTTTTTTTCTAAACCTAACCACATGCTTGTGTTGCACAAGGAAATAAATATATATATATATGAGATGTTTCACCAAGGTTGTAAGTTATCTTTAAAAGACAGTATGCAACAATTATAAGCTGAACAGTTCCTGTGAAAATGGAAGTTTATTTTGAAAAGACATGCATTTAACAGGAATAAATTGACACACAATCCTGGAACGTCACTAACAGATGGAGGAGGATACCTAGCGCGTTGTGTAGACATAAACAATACTGACCAAGCAGCAATGTTTCATGAGTTGGGATGAGAATGTGTTGGCACTGCCACTCAACACTATTGCTGTTGTTAGCACTGGGTGTTGAGTTAGCATCATTAGCTGCTGACTGCAAGCTCAGCCAACTGTTTGCAGACTTTCCAGCCCCAGACATTTAATCATATATATGCTCTGATTGTTGCATACAGCTCCTTTAACATAACATATAATGGCATTGTGGCAATGAGTTTTCTACCCCCCTGCTGCATGTGCATCCTCAGTGCTTGTAAACAGGACACTCATCTATTTGTCTTGGTAAATGTGACATGGGAGTGATATATGGAACATTTTATAATTAATATATCACGATCTACAAACAACTGTAAAAAAATGAATATAATACCACCGTCAGGACCATGGAATGTGTTGATGCCTATCCGTTTACAGTGGTCTGATTGATTTTCTGGTCATATTTTTTTGAAACATGCTCCCTGATGAAACGTTGAGCAAGCAGCAGATGTTTTAAAACACGGATATCACAGAGCTGTTATCTGATTCCTTCTGATGAATTAGAGCCGGGTCCCTCCAGTGCTCAAAGGGAGTCCACTCCGCATGAATTATTACCAAATATAATTTCAGCTATTAGTCCTCTTTCCTGAACATCTGAACATGGAAAATGTGGAATTAGAAATTAATACCTCTGAATATCATGGCAGGGTTTTTGAGACCAGGGGATTCATTTTCATGTTCTCCTCTCTCCCTTTTTTTTGTATTCCGACTGAGTTTCTGACACATTTATGTGTTAAGTTGGGCTCAAGCAGTTCTATTACCATACAGATTATCCATTGTGAGCTTTGGCGTGCTGCAGAAAAGAATTAGCATTCAGCAGAGAGAAAGGAAATACAGAGGCAAAGAAAAATGGAATGGAAAGGGGATTATGTGTATCCTCCTTCCCTCCTGTTTATGTCTCTAATCTTTACTGGGGTCAATGTTTTATCCAAATTGATTTCTTCAAGCTAAATGCTCATGTTCTTGTTATGCAGGATGGTTTTGTCTGCCTATCTGTGTGCAGTTAAACAGTTTCCTTCTTATCTACATAATGGCATACAGTGCAAGGTGATGACTTCATATGCTATAGCAACAGGAAAGAATCAACAAAGACTTTTCCCCTGTAGTCTGTAATTCAAATACACTGTCCAGTCACTTGTGTAACCATCAACTAGTAACTTATGTTCAATAAAATGTGGAGAAATATGTCTAAAGACCTTACTATGCTTTGCACAAACAACTTTTCGAAAGGCAAATTCATGGCATCCACAATAATTCCAAGGTTTCCCAGCTTAACACGACATTATAAGAAGATGATCAATTTAATTCACTTCATGTCTTATTGGTTTTAATGTTTTGGCTGATTGATGTGACTGCCAACAATTATGAAAGAGTCCATCCTATGACAACACCACTGAGCAGTGTTGCCAGGTCCAGCAAAATTGTCCAACACAAAGCCTACTCAAACCAGCCTACCAAAAGAGTTGAGACTGCATTACACTTCTTCTCTTTGTCCTCTCTTTTAAAGTTTGTATTGCTTCATGTGGGATAAATTTAGATGTTATTTCCAGACACTGAGTCACTCATGGCAGCACTGTACTTTCACTCTGATCGTTGCTCGCTTTTGTTGCCAGATAATGTAAGTCAATCTTCATTCCTGAGACTTTTGCAATGTTGGTTTTCTGTTCAAAGAAAACCTGTTTGGCAAAACGTTTTTTACTTGTATCTTTAGCCCACTTTGACAGAAAAATTGTGAAACCTGACAGTTTTTCTAACCCAAATTCCCTTATCTATCACCACACCAAACATCCCTTTTAGTCTGTAATACCCTCACCCCTGTCCTTTCTCTTGTTTGAATGCTACCTCTCTCTGCCACCTCCTTTACTGTACTTTCTTGTTCCAGTCTGCTCTCTCTCTCTCCGTCTGACCTTACAGAGGAGAAGTCATGAGGGAGGATCCCATCTGAAAGTTCAGCCAAATGTTAGCAACAGAGGGAGGGATGTTTCTGAAGAGGAGCTCTCGCTCTCTCACTCATTGTCAAACACCTCTTTCTCCCCCCGGCCCCCCTCTTTCCCTCCTCCTCCTGCTCTTCAGTTTATCATTGCTCCACCGCAGCTGAAGCTCGCTGTCTGGCTTCTCGAGACTGGCGGCCAATAACGGCGGAGTAGTCTGATACCATCGGGTGCTGGAGGGAGTGGAGGCAGCCAAGAGGTTGTCTAGCAAACCCAAACACCTGTATTCTGTCATTCATTTGATTGTTATCCCTCACCCCTCCATCCCTCTTCCCTCTGCCTCCCTCTCCATCATTCACCTCGCTCTGATCTTCCTGCCTGTCTGTCAGAGGGGATCTGCCAAGATTTCTGCAGCCTGGAGAGGTGTGTGCATACTGTGTGTATGCCTCGATATGATAAGTGTGTGTGTGTGTGTGTGTGTGTGTGTGTCTGTGTGTGTTTGTGCTCTTTTTGATGGAGCGAATAGGGAGGCGATTTATAAGCTGAGAGAAAGGGTGCCTCTTCAAAAGTTTGGCAGGGTTTGAAAGAAATAGAGCCGCGGGTCTGGAGAGAGCATGTCACCGAGGCCTCTGTCGCGTCTGTCTACCGCCCCCCCCCCTTCCCTCTTTGTCTTTTCTCCTTCTTTTTTTTTTCCTTTTTTTAAAGGGGGGGGGGGGGTGAGAAGAGGACAGTTTATTTGATTGAGAAGGAGAAAATTATGAAAATGTAGGGGGATATTGGGGGTGGAAAAGGACTGGGTTCTCGGAATAGTCTTTGCTGTAATGTGGCCAAAAAAGTCTGTCTTGTTTGTTACCTTCACTTCCGAGCTTAACATTACCGTGGGTGTTAGATGAAACACTTGTTTTTTTTAGAATATCAGATTTTCCACCAATGTCAGTCCTATAGAGAGTTAAAGTCCTGACGTCACTGCTGTTCCACCAATTTCCACGACTAAATGCAATATCTCATCAAAGGGATAATCAAAACCAATTTTCAACCAACTTTGTATCAAAACACTGAGTGTGTTCACATGCACAAAAGAGTCAAGGCGCCTGATGGTTCAGTGGATAGAGCGGTGTCCCATGTGCAAGGGTCGTATCCTTGCCGTAGTTGCTGCAGGTTCAATTCCAGCCTCAGCCCTTTGCTGCATGTCCCCCCGCCCCCTCTCCCCCTTTCACTCTCAGAACGGTCCTGTCCATTAAGGGCAATAAAAAGCCCAAAAAATAATCTTAAAAAAAAAGTCAGTTATTTGCCCTTATTCCGAAAAAGACAATATTCCTACTAAGCTGGTTACACGTTTAATGAAAATTAGTATTCCACTAACATTCCCATTTACATGCAGCCGTGCATCCTCTGATTTAAGTGCCGTAAACATGTTGTTTATAACATCAAAATACTGAAAAGTAAAAAAAAAGCTGGAGCTGCTTGTCATTATGATCCTTTGCATCGAAATTGGATTTTTTTCACAATTTCCTACCAGCGGCAGACTTGTTGGTCTCTCTCTTTCCTTCCCTGTTAAAAAGGTCGGTGTCGTGATATTTGCACATATCAAAAACCTTTTGATATCTTTTTTAAGTCTTTTAAATGTGTTTCTCCAACCAGAATTGTGGGATTTCCTTTTGCATGCATCTCTACCCCTATGCAAGATGTTGGCGAGCTGGTCTGAGTACAACATATCCATGACAACGCACGGCGCCAACCATAAACAAATGAGAGACTGTGTGGTACAAACTGCTCTAAAAAAAAACCTAGTTAAGATGAATTTTCTGAAATGGCTGTACAAGTGCAAACAATGCTTCTAAAACCTGACTAGTACCAGAGTATCCAACATGTCTTAATTGGAAAACAGCCTGATTTGAAATATTTAAATGGAATATGCTCTTTATATGACAATCAAATCAAATTCAGAATACTGTCATATTCTGAACAATAGGGAACTACTGGTATGTATGTAACCACTGTGGGTAGTGTGTGTCAATGACCTGTGATGACCTTTGTTCATCTAACCAGTGCCTAGATTTCCCTGCTTCCCTCAAAGCGAAACTCCGCTAGATGATGTGTTTTGTGTCATCTTTTGGAGTTTCATGGGCTCTCGAAAGAACTACCGGCTGTACTTCCACATCTTTGTATTGCCCGCCACCCATGGCGCTGCCACAGACACAAGAGTATAGAAGTGGATCAAGAGAGAAACCCCCTTCACTTTATCACAGTTCAGGATAAATGAATGCAGAAGCAATGGAGGCTTACAAGATGGAGTTCCAGTGCTAACAGGTAACAAGAACCAAATTCCAGGAACAAAAAGCACTATTATTATGAAGTATTTCACTGACATAAGAAAGGCCCTCACAAAAATAGGCCGTCTATGCAGTAGAAAGACACAGCCTACAACTCCTGAGAAATCTATTCGCCTGACATAATGTGGACTTATCTGTGTACAGTATGGCAGCCAGCCAGATCTCGTATCAAACGGTGAACTAAAACATGTTTTGGAAAACATGTTAGGCAAGGAATATGCAACTCAACACACGAGACAGATAAGGGGACAGGTGTGACAGAAAACAGGTGGGAAACAGACATGGGCAGGAAGTAATACAAGACATGACACATGAGGACCTTGCTTTTTAAAATGAAACAGAATATAAATTAAACATGAATGAATACATGAAACAAGGAAACACAAACAGAAAAACCCTCAAACAAAGTCATCAATATAAGACAACAAACAAAAAAAACAGGAAATTACACATAAGGAGAATATAACAGAATAAAACAAGAAACATGACTAAATAAATAAGGGCAACAAAGAAGCGCTGAAAACTCAGGACGCGGAAATCAAAATCCTCATGATACTAAAATGTATAATCAATGACAAATAACTAGTATAACATAACAATATATGTCAGGTGGTCTTCAACAAAAAGTCTTGATCAAATATTAACCAAGATTCCGTTACAGTTTTTTTCTATTTCTCACCTCAGATATTTTCTGAAACATGTTTTAGCTCATCATTTAACTGTAATAGAAGATAGTTTGTTATCAGCCAGCCACCATTGTGCCAAATGAATGAGTTAACATTAAATCACCTGCCAGCAGGAGTGCTGATTGGTCTAGTTTGGCACAGTGGGTTCTGGTAGTTGTAGGTTGCCACAGTTCTTTCTATCTGGCTTCTCTGGTCATGTAGTACCAATTTAAAAGTACCTGGGTGGCGTCAATTGATAATGCTGCCAAACAAAACCTGTTGTGTCCTTATGATGTGCTGCTGGACAGCATCAAGTTGAAAAGCTGCTGCTGGTATATCCTTATATAAGGAGCATGAAGGTGCCTAGAGGGTGGGTGGAGGGACAGTGGGTGAGTCCAACAAACCCTTGACCTTCATGTAGGAGTTCAGTGTTCACTTCCTGTGTAATGTACTGTTTTTTTCTAGACCTTAACATGTGCCATTTTTACCTAATCTTAACCATTTCTGCCAGCATGTGCATTTGTTACCATGTGCTTGTGTTGTCTAAACATAACCACGTGCAATGTCATCCCACCATGTGCATTTGTTGACATCACAGTAGCGCCATCCCTGAATGTCAACAGCAGACGCAGGAGGATACCTAAAACATAATATATAGAAGCAGAAGTTCACTACAAAGCAGCAACATGTGACAACACGAGATGAGAACGTATTGATTTTCCATGTTCATCAAAAGTTTTCCAATTAATTTGACTGGCAATAGATGTAACAGATTTAGTGGGTATGAAAAAAAGCTAAGCAACTTTAACTCGGAAATTGGAAAATATTACACCTAAATTCAAGTTGTTTTTTTTTTTATTAGACTTCTTCGTCTATCATTTTAGGCAGTACTCAATGATAGATTTGTACCTTTTTTATTTTCAACCTCAACAGATCTGCATCAGCCTGACCAACAGTCAATTCTATCCTTGAGATTCACTTTAACAATATGACATTTCAGTTCAAGAAATAAAACAAAAAAACTAAAACAGACAAAACCTAAAATCAAGAGGTTTCCATAAGGGGCATTTTGTAAATTTTTCTTTATGGTTCGTGGTCAAGACCACCTGTAGCCCCAGGCAACTTCTTCTTTATCCATTATCCAAACAATGACAAACCCTGGTTAACCACAACAAAGCATCACTCTGGCTTTGACGGCAAAGATTGAAACAAACAGCCGAAAACAAGAGCCGTTGTTGGTGTTTGACAGCCAGCATAACAGCGCTGCTCAGGGATTTGGGCTCAGTGGCAGGGTGGAAAAATCTTTGGGACATGTGCTGGGGGTGTTGGATGGTGTTCGACATCAGTCAATGCTTTTTGGGGAGTGAGAGTGGGCGGCTGGAGTCATAGATATTAGACAGGCGAGTGTTATATCTCTGGGGGGATTGAGATCTGACGAGTGGAGCGGGGTTGTTAGCAGTTGTCTTCGGCGCAGATGAATACAGCTGGTGATCTAAAGCTTGTTTAAATTTGGCAGTGAAGAATGGGAAGCTATAGTCCAGAGGAACCGCCTTCCACCGCTGTCCCTTTATCATCTTTTATGAGCCTTATCATCTTTGCACAAAAAGTGGAATCCTGGCATATGAGATAAATAGATCACTTAAACAAATTTTAGGATGAGGTTTGACATGTTTAGAGATTTAGAAGGACAACCAAAGAGGAAAAAAATGGCTTGTCAGGGGTTTTGTGGTTAGGGTAGAATTGTATCTTGAACTGAGCTCAATCAACCCCCTGATTTGTAAAGAATCTGCCATCATTTGACTGTGGGAAGTGTAGTTGGTGCAGATAATTGATTAAGATAGAATTACTGTCCGTGTTCATTTGTTTCATCTCATTTAGTCTTATGTCTTTTATAAGGACATTCAAAAATTAGGTGCATGCTTTAGCCTAGTTACCAATATATGCCTGACACCTTCTTATAAGTTTAGTGCAACCTACACTCTGCGACATGGATCTCGATAAACTTGGGTATGACACCAAGACTGATGTATGCAGCCTGTGCGATCACATCACTAACTGATTTGCAGGCCACAACCATTGACGTCAGTATGCAAGAACAAAACGCCATCAGCATGACCCATCCATCTACACTGCTGTAGTAGTCAGAGCAAAATGGAAACAAACTAATTGAACCTTTGCTACAGTGGCATTTATTGAGTCAAAAAAAGTCTGAAGAAGATGAGGAGGAGGAGGAGAATGTAGATGCAGTCGTGGCTTGGGAAAAGAGGCCAACTTGGCACGCTAATTTTGCAATGAGAGCTTGGAGTAAGTATTAGAATCTATAAGTATTCAGCATTTAGCAGTTTTGCACTGATCAATGCGTTCTCTTATGCTGCTTTTCGATTGGTTGGTCAATAGATGTAGGTCAGACAGTGAGATGGTTATCCCATATTTCTGACAGTATTTTGTTCAAGGCTGTCTTTGATTGCTAGACTGTGACAGTAGCCATCCTTGAACCGATGTAGGACCACCATTTTAGAGCCACGACCAAAGATATGGCCACGTTTCTTTCACGATGGTCATCTTTCATCTTGGACAGCCCAAAATTGTACAGTGTATACCGGGCTTAAGAGTGGGGCTGACACTTGATGTATTTTGTTACTTTTATATGCTGTGGGACACTTCACCTTCCACCTCCTGATAGTCAGCTCTTGAACTTTAGGCCTTTTCAGAGGAAATTCTGAATTCACTGAATTCATTTCACAGTATGCTTTCTAGGATTTTCACAAGTGCTTTTGTTTTTTTAACTCTGTGTCTTGGAATCACATTTGTTCTATAACTAAATAGTTTTCATAATAATGTTCAGGTGACAATACAAGACCCATCTGAATTATTTTTCAGAGACGTTTCTTTGAGTCAGTGAAAGAAATCAAACTGATTTGCTTAGGTTTCAAAGGATTAAAGAAAAAAAAAAACCCTCAAAACTCCAAAAGTTTCACAGCATTTGGAATGGACAAGAGGAGAAAATACATTACAATGAATATGAATAACACTATGAAAAAGGCTATCAGGCTGAACATTTTATTTTATATCCTGCTGAGAACTCTCAGGTCATGTATTGTCCTGTGTCTTTCCTTTCCCACTGAGCTGAATTCAGTTTCTACAAAACATCTCAGAGTGAATTTAGAGTCCCCCTACAATGTGTACAGGTCAGCATGTGGCTCACTTTAGGATGACGTTTGAGTGTAGTACCTACACTACACCTTTCATACACTACATAAATCACCATCTTTGGGTTGTTAAATTCAAAAATGCAGATGGTGCAGTTTCTCTTGTCTAATTTCCCCACTGACCGCTGTGGTAAAATTAGACACTTTCATATATAGTGGTGAGAACTCAAGAGCTGGAATCAAATTTTAAAAAAAAACTATGTTGCAGCTCATACTATGTGGCATAAACTTTAAATACACATTTTCTGCAAATAAACCGTTTTTTGTTGTTGTTTGTTTTTCTGTACAATTGTAAAAAAAAATATATATATATATAGACATCACCACTTTTGTTTCAACAAATTCTTTTTTTCCCAGCATTTTTTAAACAAGTTCAGGGTCAGGTTGATTAATTCAAACAACTCATCCTTTCTGTTAGGTATCAAACTGACCCTTTAAATTCAAATTTACATCTAAAAACTACATTTAATTTTCTTTTTAACAAAGTTTACAAATTTTACAACAAGAAACCTGGACGAGGAGAGAACAGTTTTCTTGTGTGTGTGGTTTCATGCTCCAAAAATTATTAAAAATATTTTTAAACTTTGAACTGGGTCAATTTGACCTGCAACATAACAGTAGAATTAATTGAATGTTGGCTATCTTGCTGTGCATTGTAAAGCCACAGAGGAACACAAGCAAATAGGACAGAGAGAGGATGCATTAAATGTGTACAGTGGGTGTGTGTCTCTCAGGTTCTGCGACTATCCATAGCTCGTTGAGTAGATTTATGCATCAGGCATGTTAACATGGAGAAAGCATGCTGCTCTCTTCGAGCCAGCATCCCTTTACAGACAAAAGCACACACACAAAACCCCAAAATGGGCCTCTGTGCTTCCCGTCCCAGCAACTCCTGACTGAACTCATGAGAGGAGGTGCTCACTAAGTCTCACAAATACTTACACACACAGAAAGACAGATGGACAGTGAAAATATGGCTACAACTCTTAAAATTAACCGCCTTTAAAATAAAACAACGTTGACTTGAAACAGGCATGTCGAATACAGTCGCTGCTGAGAACGCCGAAATCCTGGAGTGTAAATGAAGAAGATGAATGGCATGCAGCGCTGTCACTGTCATGGTAGCCTTCCCACAACCCGACCCCCCCCCCCCCCCCCCCCCCCCCTTCACACACACAGTGTATTTTATTACAATAAGTACCCATGTCTGCTTGCACTGGGGAAAATGTGCAAGAAATAATGATCTGGATGGTCTTGGGGGTCTGGATTGAAGTGTTCCTGTAAGAATTCTAGTGGTGTAAGCAATTTATTTCTTAACACATAGTTCATATTGTTTAAGACACCCCATATATCTGCCAAGTGTGATGCGAAATATGGCTTTAATACAGCATCGCGCACACTGGGGGACAGGGAAATATTTCTAAGCCCACCCCCACCCACCATCCAAAACTCAGGAGGAACGAAGCTTAAGGAGAAAAAACACACTACATGACCACATGTGTTTACTCTCCTGGTAAACTGGAAGAAAATATATTATTACATGCATATGTTGCATTTGGTATTTTGATATGAAAGGAAATATAGTAGAAATCATTACAGTTTTACAAAATATATATCAATGCTGCGTAAGGTAAATCAAGTAGATTGATTTAACAAAAATATGATTTAAATATGTATGCTATGGACATTTTTTTTTTAAGGTCTCACCTTACTTATTGTCATAATGTAAAATGGCATGACAGTAGCGTGTATGAACTGTGTTTGTGAAATAATACGAACGAATAAATCTCCTCAGGACACACTATTGGCCACATTTCACAACTTCACAATGGTCAGCCTGTCGCCTTCAGAAGTCGTCTTGCATCTGCATGATATGCCGCTTGATGTCACCAGCTGAGAACGTGGCCAGTTACAGTGTTCTTATAAGCCAGCAGATGGCCGGATGACACCTACGGCATCTGTATGATACGCAGACGGTCGGCATCAGTTGAGAACACAGCTTTCACATGACATGTCACATTCACCCATTCACCACCTGCTACTCAGTAACCATTCACACGCACTCACACTCCAATGGCGCAGTATTGGGTGCAGTATCTTGCACAAGGATACTTCAGCATGTTGCCTGGAGGAGCTGGGAATCAAATTGCTGACCTTCCAATTATAGGAATTATATATCTCTGAGCCACAGCCATTCCAACATAATATAAAGAGAGCAAGGGAGCCTATAGGGTGGTTAGGGGTGGTGGATTGATCTAACAAACCCTGGACTTCCATGTGGGAGTCTGGTGTTTGCTTCCCATCTGAATGTGATATTTTTTCTCTACACCGTACTATGAGCCTCCTGCCCCTTGTCCTAACCATCTGTGCCAGCATGTGCTTTTATTGACATTCTCGCATTGGTTGTCATGTGCTTGTGTTGTCAAAACATAACCACATGCAGCGCCATCCCACCATGTGCTTGTGTTGATATCTCCATTGCAGCATCCTGAAACAAAAATCGAAGACTCAGAGGGACCTTAAAGGTATAAAGTAATATGTAGAAGCATAAGTCAGCTGCAAAGCGGCAACATGTGACGACTCGGATTGAGAAAATGTTGGTTATCAACCAGTGATTTCAAAAGGTATACCACGCAGCAAATGCTAGTTACTGGTTTTAAACAATATTGCCAGCAAGGGTGAAAGCCAAGTCCAGTTTTACTGTTGTTTGTTTCTTTTTTTTTATCAGTGCAATTTGAGTGATTTTCGTAGTTTCTCTTAGATTCATGCTGTGTATGGTCAGGCACATGGTCACCACCTTTTTATGGTATCCTAAACCTTACCTGTGTGCTGTACACAGGAAGGTCCAGAACAAAGCAACCTGGTCTGATGTCTCAGGGGTATGGCCTGGGTAGGTCTGTTTTGTTTGTGTGTGTGAGTGTGTGTGTGTGTGTGTGTGTGTGTGTGTGAGAGAGAGAGAGAGAGAGAGAGAGAGAGAGAGAGAGAGAGAGAGGGACTCGTACTCTCAGTCTGAGTCCATGCACCGGGTCAATAGTGAACCTGTGAACCCTGCTGTGGCTTCCAAGATGTGCCTCTCTTCAGAGACCAGCAATAGGGAGCCACAAGATTGATTTGTGCGTGTGTGTGTGCGTGTGTGTGTGTGTGTGTGTGTCTGTGGGAGGAGTATAGAGGGATGAAGGTGATGGTGGCTTGTACAGATCGCCAACTGCACAAACGGTATAATTATTCTGCGCAAGGTCCATTTGAAACGACTAAGTTTTAGACATTTTTAGCTCCAAGAGCTGATTATTGGGGATGAGCTGTTAAATATGAGTTACTGTGTTGTTAATTGACTTACATCAAAAAGGAAAAGTCTGCCACCTACACCTCCACACTAACCCTTCCCTCCTCTTTAGGAGCAAAGTTTTTTTTTTAATTTCTTTTGTTTTATCCCCTTTGTAAGAGTTGCAGGTTCTGTGGCAGACACCCGCTGGGGGTGCAGCAGGAAGAGAGGGAGGTGAGGGGTGAGAAAGTAGAAAACATGGGTGGGGGTGGTGGCTGGTAGGGGGGGTTAAAAGGCTGGGGGAGGGCAAAGTAAACAGGCAGTAATTAAGAGCAGAATATTCGCCATCATTGCAGTTTTTATCCCGCAAAGGACTGCTTCAGAGGCTTTTTTTCCCCCTTTCTCTACACCCAAGGCTAATTTTCCCACACGTCAGCCACTCTCCTCTGCCACTGTAAAGCAGCGGAGAGTCACTGCGTGTGTGTTTGTGTGTGTGTGTGTGTGTGTGTGTGTGTGTGTGTATGTGTGTGTTGGGTTTTGTGTGTGTTTCTGGGGCCCTGGGCATCTTTAACGCCAATTAAGAAAAGGGGCAGAGAAACCAACCCCAGCTGAACTAGCAAGCGCTGACAGGGAGGAACTGAGGAAGCAGCAAGAGAGGAAGGAGGGACAAATCTGTATATAGTATCTGGGTTACATTAGTATCATTATTAGATATACAGATTACACAGAAGTTGTTTCTGTCTGATGTGGTAGGATTTCAATCCCCAATTTCAGCCAAACTTCCAATGCAGTTTTATTTGTGATAATAATCATTTGTTTAGTTGCCGTGTGGTTTTGGCAAAGTGAGGTTTTATTTCAAAAGACGGCTTTTTATTTAATTTTGAATAGGTTTGGTGGTTACTTTGCCTTAAGGAGGGGCTTATCCACCTGAAAAGACTTTTGTTTATCCGTCATTTATTTGAGGGTTTTAAAGTGTAATCTAATCTAAGGGGGTTTGAGGGGGTTTGCCTTTATGACATGAGTAGACTCGTGTGAAATGTTCTTGTTAAAATCTGGAATAAAATTGAATCAGAGTCACATGGGGCAGAAACGTGAGAAGTCAGACTATCATACAGGTTTTTACAAACCCTAGTGAGAGAAACTGACATTTCAGGTGCACTTGGTTGTTCCCGACCTGGGGGTCCAGACCTCCAGGCAAATTTGGGGGAACACAAGAAGATTTTAAGGAGTGAAAGGAAGAAAAAACATATGGTCAATAAATATGTGCTTACTCTAATAATTATTACTTTTTCAGGTCTCTAAAAATGATTCTAACAAAATGATTTACAAAAAAATGTAATTTATATTCATAATTTCACTTTGCCCAATTTTAGGGTTAAAAGAAACCTGCCTTGTGACTGATGGTTGACCTTCAGTTGGCTTGAAAATTGATGACTGTGATTCAAAGAAACATCTCTCATACTTTTAAAGGTCTTTGTGTATTTCATGAATAAACTTTGAACTGAAAGTTGGTTTCTTCTAAAAGGATTGATTGAAGTTTGATGAACTGTCTTGCTTTGTGTTGTGAAATAGTATTAGTGTCGCAGTTAGAAAAAATTAGACAGCAAAATAACATACCGTTAAACTTCAAGTGATAGCCTGAGCTATTATTTGCTTAAATCACTGAACTCAACAGGCTTATATTTGGGATAGGCGTCTATATGGGACAGGCTTTTAATTCATTTCACACAGAAGTTCTCAGCAAAGATGGAAATGATATTAAATTATTTATTTAAGCCTTTGAAACTTGGTCAAATTGGCTTTATTTGTCTCTTTCAAAAACATGGGGAGAAGGTAATAAGCAACAAAAGAAGAACTGACCGGGAGGTGTACCAAGCTAACACTGTGAGTAGTTTGTCCATATTGACAAAAGTTTAAATATATAAATATTGTATGTGTGGCCGAAGTAGCTAACTAATGTTATCTCCAGCAGGAAGCCAACAACCCAGTTTTATACATCCAAGAACTTCTATAAAAATGAACTGCATGGCAACTAGACTGGGTCTCTAATTGAGACAGGCCTTTATTTGTCAAAATGTTTAGCCACACAGGACTAGTAAAAGGGACTGGGGGTTTGATTGGGAGAGGCTTATACCTGAAGTTTTATGGTATTAGCTTTATGAAACTTAATGCAAAATGATGCAAATCTTCTATTGACCTCTGAGATCTGTAATTCAGTTGCACCTACATGCATGCACACACACACACACTTTCCCACAAGTGGAGGTATGTGCTTTGTTTCTGTTTCAGCAGAGAGAGCTTGCGCTGTAACAACAGTCCTTGGTGTAGGAAAGTGTTTCCCCAGCTTTAAGGACAGGGGCCAAGGCTGTAATTAGTTCACTTCAGGTTCCCAGGCCTCCCTCATTTGTGTCAGCCACCCAGTAATTCTGCCTGTAATATATCTGCTCAGCCTCGTGAGTGATGGCAACATGAAAGCAAGAGAGGGACACAGGGAGTAAGAGACAGAAAGAGAGAAAAAGAGAGAGGGAGAGGAGGCTGATTTGTGATGCTTGGGTCAGCTGCTTGCATTTCTAACAATCCTGCTACAGTTATTTGTCCATGTGATATAAACATCAGAGGAGTGCATGAGGATAGGAGGTGAAAACAGGAGGCAAGAAAAGGAGAAGCTCTTAAGAATGACTTGGAAACAACACATTTAGGAAAGAAAGCCTAAGTTACAAACTGAGGGTTAGGAACTGTGAGGGCATTCACCAGCCAGGGAGGATCTACCAAAATAATGCAACTGGTTAGTTCAGTCGCCACAGTCTGCAAATCTCAAGTACATTACATATGTTCATTTTATATACATCATATCAATATATCTAAAGTGACGTAGTTCTGATTTCCTGTATATTGCTTCATTCCATTATACACTGAACTCTTGGGCGAGATCCATGTAGATAGAGTTGTCCTGTTGACATCACAGCAATATGGCAGTGCATGCAGGCCAATGTTCAAGACCAACAAACAACAAAACTGGTTGTTTTTAAGTGAGACATTGTCAGTATTGTCATACATAATTTTGGCACAAAAACTGGGTATTTTAATCAAAACTATGATCTTTTCCTACACATAACCCAATGTTGCTGAAATGTGGAGAAACGTGAAGCTTGAACATATCTGGTGCATAATAACATACAAATGGTAAATATCCATGGTTTGCAGAAATGCACAATGCCCACATTTATTCTGGCAGTTGGATTGGATTGGTTATGTAGGATGCCACCTTTTGGTGTCTGAACCCAAGAGACTAAACGTGAAGATATCTCAGGTCTGCTATTTCAACTTTAAATCTGACTTATGTGAGTCTCCCGAACTTACGGAAGTTTAAAACTAGATCACATTAACCTTTTAAAGGTGGCTGATGTTCAAGGAAGACAAAGACTTTTTCGCTATAGTTACACATTTTTTTTGTGGAAAAGTTGCAGAGATGGTTACATCTTAGTTATATTGTGGGCATTGGTTACATTTGATCTATGCATTCATAAACAAGACAGAGGAGGAATAACAAACTCCCAGACCTCACCATCTTATATTACATCATTTCCCCTCACGAATTTGCCCTGCAGTCTTTGAAAAGCAGCGGCCTTGTAAGACAGAGATGAGGGTTGCGGTATCTTGGCATTCCATGCCAAGCTGCCTCTCTGTAATTGTTTGTAACGTCATGCATGATTTTTGAAAAGGTTAGTGGGCTCCCACTCTCTGTTAGTGTGTGTGTGTGTTTAGATAGCTTGGCTGCAGGGTACAGTCTTAGTGTGTCTTGCTCTTGTCGGTGTAGGAACAGATGCCGGAGGCGAGCCCCAGGGCTGCCCTCAGGGCTTCATATACTCTGGAGATACACACACCTGACATGCAGCCATGCACACACACACACACACACACACACGAATACACACAGGCAAGCAAACACAAATCTTGTTAACGCCTGTATTTACATAGGACCTTCTGATCAATGTCATGCCGAGTAATGCCAATTCTTTGAGACAGACACACACAGCCGTATGCCTATTGTGCATACAGACACACACTCCACTATACGCCCGCTCTCTACCCTCTTAAGAAAGTGGCACTTAACCTACTACAGGCTGAATGCCGCTGAGGTGTAGAAGGGTAGCTGTTAGCTCTACCTAAACACTTATTACCTGGCATTGTAGGTTCGGTCTAATTACCTGATTGAGTTGCCTACACAGATTTCTTCTGCGTCTGTCAGTGCGCTGAGAGCAAGCCACTCATTATCACAGCCAGACTGGCTTTAGCTGGAGGTTGTGTTTTACTTTCAACACCCTGAGGTGTCATTATGGCTGTCAGAAACAGTCAAGTGGGTGACACACATGCATGCAGGCTATGCACATACACACACTGAAAAGCACCAGGCCTATGTACACTGGTATGCAATGTCAGGCCAGTGCTAATGTAAATCTGTTTCAAGTACTTTAGCATATTTATTGGTAGACAATGTGTCTATAAATTCTGTTACCACCACTGAAAAAAAGCTTCATATGTGGCTTAGATTAAATTGATGGAGAAGAAAGAGGGGAAAGAACCATTACAGAAGAAATGAAAATCAAATAGTAGCCTACTGTAGTCCTTCTTATCAGCATCATTTTACCAAAATACAGAAAGTATAGCAATTGGGCCACTTATATCTCAAAGGTGGCTTGATTTGCTTTAGGTGCAAAAAAACCCCCCAAAAAACAAAAAAAAACAAAAGAACAAAAGAAAGAAAAAAAGGTAGCCCTTTAAATTTTAATGATCGCTGCTCCTGAGTTTTCTGGTGCATAGACTAGCGGTTTCTATTCAATCCCATATCATATCAGAGGATATAAATACTGTGCTATACATGCTGTCAGGAAGATTGGGATTTTGGAAAGTTCTGTGCATGTACTGAGCAGGTGGAGACACAAGTATATATTCAGCATTTATTTAATTCATTTGTATCTCTGCAGCCTTACAGTACACTAGCATCATGAGCTTCTGCCCACACTGCCCAAGTCAGCAGCCTGCTCTGAGCGTGTTTGATCACAGGTCAAACTACAAGTTTTGGTTGTTCATTAACAGGTCTGATGAGGTCCAGAAATTGGCTCATTTTCAAAACTGGACCCATGCAGAGCAGCTGCCTCAATTTGATCTTGGCTATAGCAAGCAACTGAAGATCAAATATTGACTTTTGCCTGCCATATTTTTGCATTCATCATGTCAAGTTGGCAACTTGTGTTATAAAATTATTTCACAGTTGACAGGTTGTTTTTTCCGACATGAAGGCCGTTCATGTGGATTTTCCCAGTGGGAAAGTCATCATTCCACCAGGCCTATCACACCACTAGCTGAACTTAATAAAGATCTGTCATCAGGGGACAGAATTCCATCAGAGTCATACCAAGACATATAAAAGTATAAAAGAAATAAGGCTTTAAAATGCTGCACTTTCTGAGGGGTTATACATTAGATTATGTGATTGTTTTCAATTAAATTCTTATTTGTCTATAGATTTTGTCATTTATGTTCTAAAAGTTACACTGTGTCCTCTCCCAAAAACAGCACCATAGGCTGTTTGTACAAGAAGCTTACAGAAATGAATGTTTATTGTAAAGTCAGATGACAGTCTGAAGCAAGAAAAGTCTGCATAGGGAAGACACTGTAGTGGATGAAAAAAACACAGGACTTTCACCCAGGAAACGTGTTCAGGTCCTGTGTGAAACCAAAAGTTATTGTATTGTTTTTTTTACTCAAGTACATACATAACGTCACTTTAACTTCTTAACATCACCTTGTTCTGTCGTCACGTCACATTAAGTACATAACGTGATGATGTGACGTTACATAAGTTATATAACAAACACATATATCTGAACCCAAATCATGATTCTTTTCCTAAACTAAACCACATTGGGTGGTATTAGAGAGTAGGAACAGACAACCTATGTGGCGGTATGAGTTGGGAGACTTGTCACATTGACGAGTGCTTCATAAGGCCTATCAGCACCAGCACTTCTGGTTTAACACTGCAGATCCTAATGACATTTCCGTTGTCATACGTTTCAGTTTTCAGCCCCCTTTATCACCTAATCCACACAGTCAGTGCAGTGCATTTTAAACTGTGTAATATTGCCTGTTGGTGTAAACTCACTCTTCGAAATATATGCACTTTGTCTGCTGAATCTCTCTTATGCAGAGGATCAGATAAGATGGTGTCTATATAGCTTTCTGGATGTGTTGAAGGCTGGAAATGTGCACTGAAGCGACACCAAGTGACTTTCACACCACAGTGTGAATGTCTATGTGATGCAGGGTTGTAACATATAAAACACACACACACACACACACACACACACACACACACACACGCAATGTATTCTTTTGTCCAGACTGGCTGTTGACTGTCTATGACAATAACAGCGCATGCAGATGCAGCAGCCAGTAGCTCCTCAAATCATTGCTGCTTTTTTGCTACATTTTTCTATTTTTTTTGACTCCATGGCTCCTTCTGCTGAGGCAGGACTTTTCTACGATAGAGAAGCATTGATCAACATTGGGAAAAGTTGTGTGTGGTTTAGACTGAATGCAGCAGACCGTGAGAGGTTTTGCACCATCTGCATACACCAAGCAGCCAGTCAGACCAGAGGGGAGAAACAAAACCGAAAGCGCTGGATGAAGAGAGGGAGGAGAACTGACATCAGGGCGAGGTTGACCCAACTTCGATTGAGAGCTGTTCCTCTACCAAGCCTTCTTCTGGCTAATGTCCCATCGCAGGAGAGTGGAGTGGATGAGATGCGATTAAGGCTCACTCAGCAACAGGACATCAGAGACTGCTCTGCGCACATCTTCACAGAGACATGGTTAACCCCTGACATCCCAGATCAAGCTGTTGCACTGCATGGATGGACCTTATTCAGAGCTGACAGGACACAAGACTCTGATGCAAATTCAAAAATTGCACTGCAGGAATTGTATTGTATCAGCAGCAACATGCCCAAGCAACCTAATGGACTCTCCATAGCAGCTTGTGATTTTAATCAACTCCTCCTTCAACTCCAAAGATGTAGCAGGATCAAGGACAAATTGTAATTTCATTTTTTAGACTTGGCTTAAAAAAATGACTAATAAATCTACCTTGTGTTATTAGCCTTATGATCATCATCCATTGACACTATAGTGCTGCAAAGAGAACATACTTTCAGCTATTGTTTTATAGAAATACACTTTTTTTACAGTGTGTAAAGAAATAAGAGAAGAACAGGGATGAGGAGAGAACAAATGAAAGGAGAAAAGAGGAGATGGGGGTGGAGAGGCGATGGGAGGAATGACGGCAGTGTGCGGCAGAGGCATATGTCACACCCTATCAGGTGACAGGACGAGTGAAAGATACAGTATTGCCTCTGCCGTGTTAGGGAAGCACGAACACACACACACACACCCACGGAACAGGCCCAGCCAAGCTTATCTGGCTCTCCACGGCTGCACGGCCTCCATGCAGAGCAGCCGTAGCTGTCGGCAGAGGCCCGCATCATTTTGGACAGTATCATTAAATGCCATGTCATTACCCGTTATGGAGTAGTGCTCTCACTCCCTGCCTCTCCCCCGGGATGGTGAAGCCCATCTGATAGGTATGGAGAAGTGTGTGTTTGCATGCATGTCAGTGCATGTCTGCGTTGCCCCGTGTGTTTGTGTCTCGCGGTAAAGGGTTTGATGGAGGCAGGCAGAGACAGAGGCGGAGGGTACGGTGTCGGCTGTGGAAATGGGATGGACGGGGTTGAGAGATGGAATTGGCATTAAATTTCCGACGTGCCGCGAGGATTGACTTTGACTCGAGCGCAAGGGGGCTATTAGCTTATCTTTAAGGCCGTGTTTGTCACAGCACTGAGGGCAGCTCCGCTAGACAGGCTAGGAGAGAGGGAGGGGAGAGCCCAGCCGAGCCGAGCGTGGGCTGAACGATATGGATAGGTGAAGGCTCCCGGTGGGACTCGCTGCCTGAGCCGGCGAGCTGCGCTGGGGAAGGGAGTGGAGGAGAGCGGCTAAATTGAAGGTTTATTTATCCAATTCGCTGTCAAGGTCGGCTTGTCGGTGAGCTGTCCTGTGTGTGTTCACAAAATGCCAAAATCTCGATGAATTGTTTAAAAAAAGAGAGCGAGCACACGTTGAGGAGGGGGGGAATCAATGACCTTTGGTTGCGTCAAGCTTCAAGCTGCCAGCAGCTCTTAAGGCTGTCCTTACCGGCCATTATGGTTGCCTTTTAAAAACAAGGCAGGGAAGAGAGGAGCTGTCGGGTGAGAGGAGTCCAACATTGACACAAACATATACACACATGCACCAAACAATGTACACCAAGCTTCACAAACACATACGCACACACTCGCACACACACACACACACACACACACACACACACACACACACACATTTTACCTGCATGTACTACCTGAACGGCATTTTCTTTGGACTGATACACATCCTATATACCAAAAAGTTATTATCCCTCTTTTGGAAAGAGCCAGGGCTCTAAGGAAACCAATGGCACTGCTCATATTGTGTTATGACTTTCTGGAGGCTATGTTGAGTCCATTTTTTGGGGCCTTCCTGGCATGGTTCAGCTCCATCAACATAAAAATAGTTTGAAAACATCTTTTTCTGTTATTTTATAATCTGGATAAAATGGATGACAGTAGTAGATGACTAAAGTTTACTTTATTATCGTTTAATGTGTTTTTTTGTTTTTGTTTTGTTAATTGTTAAAAAAAATGCAAATGTTGCCTTGAGGCAACATTATGGAATCCCACCATGACAATTTTTAATACAGTGTATTAAGGTTTATATACGGTTCAAATGCATAACAGTCAAAGTTCTATTTTTAAACCTATAAATTAACCTGGATAAGTTTAATAATGTTTGTTTAATTAAAGTTTAGGCTATGACACTGTATAATATCCTATAACGGTGCACTTTGTGAGTCTGTATGCTCATATTTTGCATGCACTTTTCTTCCATTTACAACATCACTGCAATATGATTCTATCACTCTCCAAAAAAGAAGAGGGTAAAATTATTAGATGAATCAGAATTTAGAAGTTTGGAAGACAACAAGCTGCAAGCAACCAAGCAACAACACAGAAGATGGTGGCAACATACAGTCTGTCAGGAAAGATGCACACCAGGAAACTGAAAACAGGCATTTCAATGTAAAACAAATAAAAAACATAAACGTAATATAACTCTCTACCTTGTTTGAAAGAGGGTTATGAGAGTTTTGTTTGATAGATTGTTTGTGTTAAGTTTGCTGAAATATGCTTACGCTCATTAACACATTGATTTCTATGGGCTATTCCACAGTGGGACAGAGTTGCCTGAGGGCAACTATGGGACAAACAAACTTATGAAGAGAGCTCCTTTTTTAAAATGTTTTTCTATTTAAGTTGTTTTTTGGAAATCTTCCATGTGTATGGAATAAAATTATCTCTAAAGTTTTAAACAATAAACTCCTTTTTCCTTTTTGCCCTTAATTCACAAAGAGTTCACAATAAGTGAATTGTGCAGGTGAATGTAAACAAGATAACTGGCTGAGGTTAGGCAAGATTCATGTTTCCAAAAACTGGTCTTAGCAAAAAACAAACCGGCTAGCGGTCAAAGATGAAGATCTGTATTGAGCTGGACATGTCACACAACAAACCATGCACGGCAACAATCTGGTAGGGAATGATGGTGGAGCTGGCTCTCTTGTAGGTTGCTGGCTTAATTGTAGACAGGTGCGTTGATTGATGAGTGCCACCAGGTGAGTAGAGTGAAGGAGTGCAGAGAGGGGGTGGGGAGAGAACAAGGAAGAGAAAAAACAACATTCAACAGGCACACAGCCAAAACACACAAAAACGACTGGAAAAAATAAACAAAAATCTCACTCGCACAGAAACACGAGTCATCCAAGGCCAGGCTTGACATGAGAAAATTGGTTTGATTTCTTTTGAAAACTTGGGGAAAAAGACAATGAGCAAGTTGATTAGAAAAATTCTGCAAATTGCAAGAAATAGCAGATTTAAAAAAATATTTTTTTCAAAGTTAGGGAAAAATATCCAGAAACTAAAGTTATAATCACCATAGTTATTTATTTGAAATTATGTTGCAGAATTATTGTCATTTTCAAGCACTTATTGTCACATAATTTCCTTGCCTGCTTTTGTTTTTTACTCTCCCCTTGTTTTGTTTTTTTTTTGGGCTACTTTTCAGGATTTTTAAATTTTTTTTTTTACTCTTTGGCTTTACTTTTCTTCTGAAGTTGATTATTGCCTTTTCTCCCATATTTAAAAATTCAAAGCCAAAATAATTCAAGCCAATTTGCATACATACAACATACAATAACATACCCAAAAGTGTAGCCTGCCCCAAAAACTCTACTGTAAAATATAAATAAAATCATATATATACTGTATATACATACATATATATATTTTTAAATTATGCATATTGGGTGTATTTTATGAAAACAAACAAACAAAAATTACATACATCTTTTTACCAACTTTCAACAAAATGTGCACCACAGAGGGTTAATTGTGGTGTTATGGAGGCGTCAATAGTGTATCAGAAGGACACCTACTAAGCTTTTAGCTCATTTTACATGTTTGGATGGCGTAGTAGCTCCAGAAGTAAAGCCACATGCTGCTCATCAATGATAATCAGTTTATCCTTTTACGTCTCAATGAATACGATCAGGAAGCGCAAAACACCAGGGCTGATGGGCCATCCTGGTTCAGCATGGCTACCTCCGGAAATGCAGGTTGAATAGGAAAAAGGGCTTTGATGTAGAGCATTAATCAGTGTGGCTTCAGCTTGAGTTGCTGCTGCTGCTGCTGTGGTGTAACAGTGCTCTCCTTTAGAGGGACCCCCTCGTCAAAGTTTTGGAAGGCCTCTGTCAACGTGAAAAGAACATGACCTTTAAGATCGTATCAGCATGTTTGCTGGTGCATACACAGCCAAGGAAAGGGTTCAGTGGCCCATCAGAAAAAGGAGAGCGAAAAAATGCGAGAAAAGAGAGGGAAAGAAAAGAAAATTGTAATTCACTCAGAGGGCTGTTTGAAAGAGCAGTTTGCTGACACTCGAGAGTGAGCAGCTTTAATGCCACAGAGGGAAGGAGGAAATGAAGATGAAAATGACCTCTGCGCACACAATGATTTGTTTCCTTGATTGTGTTTTTTTCAGATCTAATCTGATGAATCTCATAATGGAGCTCAATTCATGCATACAGCATCTTGAGAACAGTCAAAAACAGGTGAACTTTATGTGTAGCCTACTTGAAATGTGAAATAATACTGAGCTTGGCTGATCCAAACTGCTGTATCGGCTGACCAAATGTAATTATTTGTAACGCTATTTGCAGGATATTTGGATTTAAATTCCGCTTCACAGATCAGATGTGCCTCTCCGTCCATGTTGGGTTATTCTCGAGAGCTCCATCTTCCATGTTTACTCTGTGTGTGTGTGTGTGTGTGTGTGTGTGTGTTTGTGTGTGTTTATTGAGTCTTACGGAGAGCTGATAGTGATGTGATGGTGGTCATCAGTCACCTCCTACACCCTGTCTATGAGTCTGTGGACCGGCTGCTCACTGTCTGCTCTGTCACACACAAATACACACAGAGAGACACACACTTGCAGCTACCAAATCTGCCTGCTGACTCCAACATCTGAATGCACCACATTATCCTGAAACTCCATTGCTTCGTTTCATTTCCAGGTGTGATACAAGCTAGTGTATGGTATGTTTTTTCACTTTGTTCAATGCAGTTCAATGCAATGCAATGTGATGCAATGCAATTCAATTCAATTTGATTCAAAGCTTTAGAAAATAAAAATAAAATAATATTACCAAAATAATATGAATAACGATAATGAGAAAGTGACAGGGAAGAAAAAAAAATCTCAGGCTGCAACAATCTCCAAACCAGCCCCGAAATCCTGGAAGGATTGTGCATCTAGCTAGCTAAAGAATATAAAGGTGCATGCCCACTATATGTGGCCAGTTTGGCTCAGTTTACGTCTCTCCTGCTCCACTGGTTGCTTGTATCCATCTACAATATCCCACCCCCCTCTCTACCAGAGAATGTGCCACTTTGGTATTTTTCTGTTTCCTTCTTAGAGCTCTTTAGAAAGTGGCTGTATTGATATTATATATTGATATTGTATTGATGTGAGCACTGTTTGAATTTTTGAAATTGTCACTGCCTCCTCACTCCTCACGCGGCCAACATGATTCGCATCGCAGGTATCCCAGCATGCTTTGTACAGGGAATCAGTAGCTTCCAATAGCAAATGAATGGGAGCAGATTTCTGGTTGTGTTTAGTCACGTATAGTAGGCATGTACATATGAACAAAAATATCGGTTCCCTACTTAGCTCCTTTTTGGTCTTGTTTAACTCCTGAGCTAACATCAGGTAGCCTAGTCATTACCTCTGTGTGTCTGAAATTGAGTGCAATGTGGATAGCGCTCAGTGGGTTAATTAGACCTTTTCCACTAAAAACTAAACAAAATAACGAACAGGCTTTCAGTGGAAGCACAAAAGCCATTACGCTGAGAACATAATTGCAAAGTGGTGTGACAATTTTCTGTGGGATCATCACTATAAGATACAGCTTTCCTTCTATACATAGTAATTTCAAATTGTAATTGTAATATTGATTAATCATTGCAGCTAATATTGCCATGACTAAGACTCTGTAAATTGTTCAAAATATACTGTTTAGATAACTCAACAACAACAAAGAAGCTTTTTTCTTTGGTCCCATTGTACCAGAGATTTTCCAATCTGCGGACTCTGATTCCTTCCTTTATGCACTTTTTTATATTGATGACACAACTGTGTATCGCTTTGTTGCAAATCACGGTGCATTTCATGTTCATAGAATGAGCCTAATTCCAAATCCCTGTTCCCATAATGTAATACCAGCATACAGAGTTCAGGAAAGAAACATCTAGTCAAACTGTGTGTGGTGTGTATCCCCTTGGCGTTAGAGATTAAGCTGCATTAACACATTGTTCCTATGGTCTCAGTGGTACATGCTCTGATTACTTAAAGTGCAATGCTAGTTTCTTTTCAGTTCTTCACAAAGAAAAAGTCTCTGGACGTAATGGGTCTTTTTTTCTCCCTCTTGTGAGCTGCATGCATTTCCCTCAAGCATACTGTGATTACAATTTCTATTTTTCCCTCAGCATTCTCTCTATTTCTCTGTCAGAGTTAAGGAGAGATCACACAATATCTCCAGTGAAAATTTTCCAGGGATAAATATCCCAGGGCAGCAACAACCGCCGCCTTTTCCCGAACTCCCCCCTATCTGCAATTTACACTGGCCAACGCAGCATGTTGAAAAGAGAAGGAAGGAAAATAAAATGAATAAATGGCATCTGCTTCCATGAGCCACGCGTCCCCAAAGCGATTCTGTGATCAAGATCCATGTCACGTTCTTGCTGTTTACACTAGTGGAATCTAACACGGCACACACAGGTCCGAGGCCTTTATCTCAATAAAAAAAAATTAAAGCTGAGCTGATGTGGACAACAGGAGAGAACAGTGAGATGCAGAAGAGGAAAAAACATGTTCCCCCCTCCTTGAACATACGATTTTCAATAGAAATTACTCATAAAAATGCAAAAAATGGCATACAACAAGGAACAGAGTTTGGTAGTTCAAGATTCAAGATTCAAAACTTTATTGTCTATCACATAGTGACAGAAAATTTGTTTCGGTAGGGTTGCTCCAATAACATGAAAAAACATTCACACCCACGAGACTCACATAAAATCCCAGAAAGTCACACAGCAGTTCTATACATCAATAAAACATGCATACAGAACTACAATAAAAATGTTCTCAGTAATGGGTTCATATGATGTTCAGAGTTGGGTGGATATTTGACAGCTGACCTTCAAGGGAAAATTCCAGTTCTCCAAATTTTTGGTAATATTGTCATTGTAAAGGTCATCATTGCTGGCAGTAATCATGAAAATCAATAAATTGATAAATAAAAAATAAATAAAACTGCAGCATTGCCAAATATATGTTTGTTGAAAAAACTGTAGTCATTTATCTACAGTATGTTTGTATATGAATTAGGGCTGTGCATCTTCACTGGTCTCACAATGCAATTCGATTATGATCAACAATTCAATTTGATTCGATTCCATGATGCATTGAGATGCATTGCCTCCTCAATTTTTCATTAATGCTCATAACTACTTTTTCATCAATTAATACAAGCAGTTAGATAAATATGAACTCCCCTTTTTTATTAATTAAAGATATCTTTACAGATCAAATAATAATGTTCCAAAAAAAAAAGAAAAACTAATGCCTCTGCAGTCTAGCTGTCACTTCCAGCAGCTATCTTCTGCTATAAGAAGGGAAACTAAATGTTCTGAAGTTGGCAAACATTACAAAAAATGACTTGAGTCTACATACAGCAGACAACGGTAGTATTTACAACTGGAAATACTAAAATTGCATCCAATTTCAAGTAGTTAATGTGGTGCTGTGTACTTCCTCATAAAACAAATATTTTAATGTTAACATAAACGTTTAAACATTGAATTAATGGTTGACACCAGGAAGTTCTTTTTAACTGTAGAACTTATTGTCCAGCCACTGTTGAAAAATCAACAAGCAATGTTTCGTGGCTATAACTGATTATGTGCTGCTCGATGCAGAATAGTCCACGTCCCCATTGCGATGCATCTTAGAAACGATTCATTTCAACACCTCTAATATGAATGTGCTTTCTTGTTTATACAGACAAGTGTGAGTATTTATGGGTAGGTGTTTGTGTGTGTGTGGGTGTCTGTACAGTATGTGTGTACATGACCGTGTGTATATGCCCATACTGCATGTGTTACCATGTGTGTGTAGTATCATTGTGTGTATGTCTGTAAATGTGCAGGTGGATGAGTTGCAGTTTGATGTGGATCCAGGGCTGATCTGCCGGGAGAGTTTGGCTGAGCATTAAAGGAAAAGCTAAAGAGATGAATGGAGGGACTGATTGGTTTGTGTCAGCCTGCCACTCTGAAAAGACAACAGAGAGGAAGATAGTGAAGGTTAATTAAAACATTCAGAGGGAAATAATCAGCAGTGAATATACAGCAAGTGGTGATTTTTTGAATGCTGTGTGCAATACTATTTTTTTTTTTTTTACAAATCTTTGATATTACTTTTACTAAAGTACTTTTAAGAACAAGTATTGTACTTTTCTACAGTTCAAGTCACAGTGTGTTGAGACTAAGTCACATGAATTAGTAAATGTTTTTCAACACCACCAATTCTGCTTAGTCTGAAAAGTGTGGCACATGCTATCTGCATGTTGATTTTAAGGTTCAATTTAAACTTTTTGCCATGGTTAATGTAGATCCTCTGTGCAGTTAGCTGATGTGGTTTCAGCAAGTCTTAAAATGTCAAGGTCAGCTAACACACACACACACACACACACACACACACACACACACATAATCTTAAGTCTTCACTTAATGCAACTATGTTGGTGGACTTTTGCTTCCACATATTACGTTTCAGGTATCCTACTATGTCTTCTTTTTATGTTCCGGGATGCCGCTACTGTGATGTCAACAAATGCACACAGTGGGATGACACTGCACATGGTTATGTTTAGGCAACAACAGCACATGGCAACCAACACTGGGACATAAATTCATGCACATGCTGTCATGGATGGTTAGGATTAAGGGAAGGAGGCACATGCTAAGGCTTAAGAAAAAAAACCCCATCAAACTCTAACGGGAAGAAAACACTGGGCTCCTGCATTAAAGTCCAGGTTTTCGCGACCTATCCGCCCTATACGTGCCCATGTGCTCCTTATATTACGTTGTTACAGGCAGAGTTTCAACCCTGACGCCATCCTGACATGTTTCATTCACACATGCTATCCAGCCACCTGACCTGCCAGTGTATAATAACACCTTGACTAGTTCTGTCCAGCTATGTCCTCTCCTGTCCAGTGGCATTTCATGTGCACGCCAAAGATGCCTTTTGGTGTCGTGCTCTTACGCCAAAAGCACTGACAAGGTGACACTTTTTTAATGAGCCCATGCTCATTAAGTTCAGAATAAGCATGGGCTGGATTAACAAAGAGTATTTTTACTAACTGTGGGAAGACAAAAGGATTTCTGTTTTCCGTAGTTGCAGGTAATGCCTGAAGTAGACCAAACTTGAGGGTAACAAGGCCATTGTAAAATAACCAGAATACATGTAGGACCCAAATATGGCACAATCATAACCTTAGCATGCTTTCAGACCTTAAATCGCCATCCACATCTCAGATTTTATGAAAAAGTCAAACATGTGCGGTGATGGCTGTTTCGGTGAAACCTCTGAGCTGATCAGAGTTTTCTCAAAGCCAGCTTAAAATTTAACCATCAGCTTTCTGTGCCAAACCACCAAGGATTACATAAAAAAAAAGTCCTGGAATCAATCTATTTCCACATTTGACATGACAAACCTTAAGTGCTCCTTGCAGCTGCTACCACAGCTCATGTAATAACTAAAAAAGAACATGAACAATGGCCTGTGATAGCTTCCAGTGTCTGTTTTGGACGTTGATGGACAAAATGTGAATTTATGGCCATTACATGCATCGTATCACATCAAAATAAACTTTAAATATACACTATCCACTCATTTAATGCATATAGTCTATTTTCAACGTAGAACATAGGTAAAAAAAAACCTGTCATTTTTAGGTTTGCTCCTTTAGGTTTACGCAAAAAGTGCACATAATTAGGAAAAGTAAAGTAACACCATGGTTAAAATGATTATGTTTGTTACTAAAACTTACATCATACAACATACGTCATGTGTATATATGTTACTAAAATAACTTGATACACTTTTTGTGTCATATGGGAAATGAACAGTGGTCTCCCAGAGTTTGTTTGACCACCTTTCCTCCTGCCACCCTGTGCAGATTTTCCCACTCTTCAATGGCAGATGCTCAGAGCATCAAAAAAACAGGTTGGTTGCATCAATCATTTGCTTCTTCCTGTTGCTTTGCATGATTTCTGTCTTGTACATGCAGGTTTTGTAACTTTTCTTGTCATTTCGACATCTAACCACCTATGTTACTGCTGCTGGAAATAAGCCAGCTGGCTCATGCTGGCACATCAACAGAAATGTAAATTAATATATGTTGTCTATATAAATAAATAAAATCAAAGAAATGGCAAACTACATATATCGAGATATAATTTAATTGCCTTACGTGTACTATGTATTTCTATATGTTGATTTTCCTTTGGAAACAGCTCTTAAAGGCTTCCCTTCACTTTGCAGAGACTTGGACCTTCATTACATCTTAATGGGATTTTAGGATTCTTGGGATTTCTTTGCAAAATGGGCCACTGTGTCACTTACAGGTGATAGCTGGTTCCAGTTCTGGTAGTAACTCAATTAGCAAACTTTCTCCTATTCTTATTTTACAATAAAAGTCAGAGAAAATTAGACAAAACACTTCAAGGAAGAGTCCCCCCCAAAAAAAAAAAACCCCACTATACACACACACACACACACACAACACTTGTTCTGCAACACATCTTCCCTACAACCAAACTGCTCATCATACTGAGGGGAGCCTTCCATAAATGTTTAATGACATTGGGTACAACCAACGCTTTGAAAATGTGCTGCTCTTTTAATTTCCTTTCCTTTCGTCTTTTTTCTTCGTTAGCTCGCCCTATGCTAATGTCTCTGAATGTCTCACGGCGTGTCCTGGAGGGAGCCGAGCCAATTGTGCAGTTGTGATATTGTGCTTTTACTAATGTGCCAATGCTAATTGAGCAAATGATAGTTCTTCCTCCCCATTCTATACAGCCTTTTTCTTTGATTTTATGCATCTCTCGTCTTACATCACACATTCAGATCATTTCGGTTACATCTGTCTGTCCAACTTATTGTCCACATCTTACATTTTTAGTGGCATATGTGATGCTAAAGTTGACCCTTTGAAACCTGGAGTGACATCACTTTTCTTGTGCTGCTTTCTGATGCCTTTCATAAGTATTTAAACCTTTGAACCCCAACCAAGTTGGTATCATTCCTTTCAGAAAAGCAAAAAAAAAAAAACGCAGTAAAAAGGCAATAAGCAACTTGATGGGACATGTTCCACAAATTTCAAGACATTGGTAGATTTAGAAAATTATTTTTAAAAAGCTAGGGGAAAATATCTAGGGAAAAAAGAAAAATAGGCGAAAAATATATGTATATTTCTACAACCATATTTAACAACATTTTTTTGTTTTGTTTTTTGTACTTTATGCAGGCCATTTCCTTTTTTTGTTTTTTGTTTCTTTAAAAAAACCCTAATTTTCTAGTATTGTTCTCATACTTTTTTACTAATTTCTTGCTTATGTTTGGGTCATGTCTTCTTTTGTTGTTCATTTCCTTCTTCCCATACTTTTGAATGAAATCAAGCCCATTTGCTCAGATTTCAAAGGGTTAATCAAGCCTTGAAAAAAAGATCATGAACATTTTCTGTTGCTGGGCAGATTTTATTGCAGTGTGAGGCATGAGGAGATGGTAAGAAGAGGTTAAAAGAGACAGAGAGACATACATAATCCTCACTACTGAGGAAATGGGACAATAAAGATGGAAAAAGAGAAAACAAGGAAATGAGAAAGACATAGAAAGAATGGCCGACAACAACTCCCCACTAAACCGTGGAGGTGAGCGATGGCTAATCGTGAAACCTTTGCCAGTCTGTGTGATAAGAGTTTTGCCTGCGGTGGGCCGTGCTATTGTGTTTGCTTGCCTCCGAGAGAATCCCGTGGTGTAAATCAGTGACCTGCATCCCAAACATCAAGAGGTTGACTCCCCTCAGCTTCACCCCAACACGTTTAACCTCACCTCCCCTTTGGCCTCTCTGCACTGCTTCATACTGTGTGCATGTTTACTCATGTACCTGTGTGTGTGTGTGTGTGTGTGTGTGTGTGTGTGTGTGTGTGTGCGTGTGTGTGTGTGTTTGTGTGTGTGCTCAGTGCTGGGGTGATGGTGGAACCAGGAGGAGGAGGGGTGACTTTAATCCTCAACTTTCCACCCCCAAGGTAAGACTGAGAGGATGAAAGGAGAATTTAGCCAGGACTCTGTGTGTGTTGTCTGTGTTTGTGTTTGTGTGTCTGTGTGTGTAGGGCGCTTGCATTCCGCGCAAATGTTGCGATCGGCCACAGAGAATGAATGGGTTTAGTGCTGCGGCCGGACAGAAAAATCAATGCTTCATATGAGGAGGCTGCGGGGGTTAGGCCTCCGTGTTCATGTCAACAAGGCTATTGGTTTTCTTAATACTCCAAAGTTGGCGTTTCCCCGCTTCGGGAGGGCCGGTGAGGTGACTTGTGTGGTCAAAGCTTAACAAAGGGATCCTGCCTTCTAGCCTTTGCTGTACTCCATGGCCGAGGGAAGCCGAGCCAGGATTAATTACCAACTGTGCTGGGTGGATATTAGTTGTTGTTTTCTCCCATTGTCACATGGCACCGCTGGACTGAGGCTATTGGAAGCAGCTTGTGTGCTGCAGAGCTTGAGCTAATATTGTTAGATGGAGTAACGCAGTTAGATGTAATGGTGGTGGGATGGTGGGCTGGCAATCATGCTGCCCCTCAGTGGGGCTCTCGCAGAATAATCAATGATAGTGCCGATATATGATTATTTAACACGACAGACAGCCGATCATTTTACTGAACAGAGAGCAGCTTAGATTTCAAACAAAATATAAATCCAATATTACATAGTGATTACTTGTACTGGGGCTGCAATTTATGATTATTTCCATTATGCAATCATTTTAAATTACCTTCTCAATAAACTGTTTTGTCAATTAAACATTATAAAAATAATGTAAAATATCTATCCCAGTGTCCCAAATTCCAAAGTGTCATTTTCAAATGTTTTGGCTAACCTTTAGACCAATAGATATTAAATTAAATATAATTCAAGACAAGCAAAGAAGCTTAAATCAAGCTTTTCTGTTGAATCTATTAATCATTGCAGTTTTACATGTGTTAATGACCTGTGATGGAGAGTAACAAAGTATCTTTACTCAAGCACTGTACCGTACATTTTTAAGGTACTTTAATACTTTATTTGAGTGTTTTTAGGGGTGTCGCAATATACCAGTATCGATGACTGTGATATTTAAAAATGATAGGCTATATTTATATCATATTAGTAATACATGTATGTTCATATTATGTAAATCATTTCAATTTCATCCTGTTTTCATCTTATTTTCATCCCTTTGTCTCCCTCCTCCAACACAATCTGGTTGCCTTTTCACTGTCCATTGAGTGCAATTGTTTATTTTTCTACGCTTTTGTAGTTATGCTTATAGATTTTCTTTTCACCTCCCTATAGTCATATTTTGAGACTAATTAATTTGCCAAAATCAAGACTAAATTCACAATGAACAATTTTAAATATGCATTTAACTGGTAGCATTAGAATCATTATTTTTTGTTGATAGATAGCCCAATAATATCATTATCATGAACTCTTTTTGCCATGATAATCTAGTACAAAGACATGCACTTGTATAGCACTTTTCTAGTCTTCCAACAACTCAAAGCGCTTTCACACTACATGTCACATTCACCCATTCACACACACATATACACACTGGTGAAAACTGGTATGAAGCCACCCCTAGTTTCCATTTTAATCCGAGCTTCTATATAACAATGCAATGATCTACAGTAATATAACCGTTTAAAGGGTAAATTAAGAATATAAATCTCAGATTAATTGATAATGAAAATGAGCACTAGTTGTATCCCAAATACAAGCAGTTATCTTATTTATAATCTGAACTGCTGTCTGCTCAGTAAAATGATTGGTTATCAAAAAACACCACAGTGCCTGAGTGATCAATCCATTCCATAATCTGACACTGATTACAATGACACTGCTACAAAATAGCAGCGTATCTCAAAAGATACATGGTATATCTCTTTTGTATAACTGAATGCATTTAAATCAACTTTAAAATGAAATATTTATGTTTTTATGTTTAAATGGGATCAGTAAGTTTTGTGTTTCTATTTAGTAAAAATCTGACACAAAACTAGGTCTGATTTTCATATTATTTTATTTAATGACACCATTTCAATGATTTTAACAATTATTATGGTTTATTTTTTTTGAGCTGAGGTTGTGCAGGTTTTAGGGGAAAAAAAAAACAATGGAAAGAAGGTAATGAGCAACTTAACAAGAAATGACCCAAAAAGTAGAAAGAAATTAGAAAGCAAAAATCATACATATAAAAAATAGTTTTTCATTTTAAAATATATAACCATTATATATATATAGATAGATAGATAGATAGATAGATAGATAGACTTATATATATACACTTGATTTAAAAATGTTAATGCATCAGTTATAAGTAAACAATAATATTTTATATAATAATTTAACTTTGGCAATAGCCATTGTGAGTGACTATAATTATTATTTTTTACTCTTGATACTTCAACTGCAACTGCATGCCTGATATCACTACTTTTTTTTCAGTGACACTTTGAATGCAGGACTTTTTATTTGTAAAAAAAAAAAAACAGCATCAATAACTGATCATGGTGATGGTATTTTGTCAGTATTAAGGAAATAGTCAACAAAATTTTTATGCTTTCTTGACATTTTTTGTTACCCTTAACCACCTCTCTTAGTTCTTTTTTTTCCCTTGGCAACCTTTACCAGATTATTTCACACACACACACACATATATATATACGTACACATACTCTTACACACAGAGACCAGTCGTTAGCAGCACCATGCTATAGACAGCAAACCTATGGGGAGGGGTGTGAGGGTCGGCGGAGGCAGGGCCGACCCAGCCATTGAGCATTGCTCACCCAGAGCAATCGGATGAAAACGCAGTGCAGATGTAATTTGTTTTCAATGGCTGTTTCAAAAGAATAATTGTGGTGACACTGGCCGGTCGATAATATGGATTTTTGTTTTCGAGTGCAGTGTGTGTGTGGCGCTAAGAGAGGGCAGGAAATACAACGCTGCAGACCCAAATACAATAAAAATGGATTGTGTGTGTGTGCGTTTGTGGGGGTATTTGCAGGTCTGGTAACCATCACTGGGCCCTGGACATCATTGGAAGGATTACTAAATGTGTCCTATGGGTTGGCTATAGGCTGGTATTCTCTCTGGCTGTCTCAGTTTGCCTTTCTTTCCTGCTTTTCTTTCAGGGAGAAAAAACACTGACTTGCCTTCAATAAACTCACTTAAGATGAAACACAGCTCAGGGAGAGAGGAGGCCCGGGTAAAACTGTGAATGTAAACCTGGCAGGACAGAGTGTGTGTGCGTGTGTGTGTGTGTGTGTGTGTGTGTGTGCATGTTTGCATGCGTGTGTGTAGGAAAAATTCCACCAAACACGTCCATCAATTGAAACTTCAATACCACTTGACCCTTCAAAACCTGGATCGCCATTGCTTTTTTGTGTTGTATTCTGAGGCCCTTTATAACAAAACAAAAACAAAACAAAACAAACAAACAAACAAACAAACAAACAAAAAACAGGAAAAGGGCGGTGAGCAACTTGGCACAAAATGTCCTGCAAGTTAAAAAAAAAAAATAGTAGATCTAAAATATTATTTAAAGAAAACCTTCAGCTAATTTTCAGGTCATTTTAACTAACTTTTTGCTCATTTTTGTGTCATTCCTTCTTTAGTTTAGCTCATCGCCTTCCCATGTTTTTGAAACCAATCAAGTAAATTTACCCAGTTTTCAAACTGTTAAATACTCTCACTACCATGATCTACGCTCGTTCAAAATCTGTCTAATTAAATGTGAAAAACACCTTAGGCCATTCTTTAAACATTAAGATTAATTTTTATCTTTGCAACAAATACCGTGTATACATTTCTTTTTTAATGAAAATGATAATTTAGAAAAAATGTTTCTGCAACTTTCTTCTATCCATTTCTACTTTATACTGTAACCCCACGGAAAGGATTGCATCAATACACTGATGCTGTTTACATCCCAGCATTTCATAAAACATTGCAGTAACAATATACATGTACACAATGTAAATTCAAATGCATTCAAGCACACTGCAACACATAAACAAACTCGTAAATGCACACTCATAAATGCACGATTACATATATTATTTTAAAGTTTTATTTGACTAGAACTATATTTATGCTGCAATAAAGAAGTCAGAAATTTCTGCGTACATGAGTATATGATGTGCACTGGCAGTCGTTCTAAAATGTTTCTTCCCTCCTTGAGATTGCCCTCATGATTGGTTCTTATAATAACAGTCTCCTTCCTGTGGTTAGGTAGTGCACTTTCTAACTTCTCAATGGGCTAATCTGTCGCTCGTCCCCTGCTCTCCCTTTGTCCTTCTCTTCCCTCCCTGATCTTCCCTCACACGGCCTCTCTATTGCCACATAATGGCCACTTTGACCATTTGCCAAATCAGACACTGTTTTGCTGGCCGATGGAGTTGGGGCAATTCTAATCTGTCACGGGAAGTGTAGGAATGTGTGTGCGCAGACATGAGTGGGTTCATTGAAGGGGTGGGACTGTGACATGGAATGAGTGAAGGTAGATTTGGACGGCACACTGGGGGCCAGGTGGAGAGGGACATACAGTAAAAGGACATTATTCCTCTGTAGTCCGAGCCCTTGCTGACACTCTCTACACCCCCTCCCTCCTCTTGCTCTGTCTTTCTGCACTATTCCCTTGCCGCGGGTGGTCACCAGAGACCAGACTGGGGCTGATTTATTCTCCCTCTCTGCTGTCCTCTGCCTGACTGCCTCTGCAATGGAGAAATTTCCTTTCTCTCTCTCTTTCTCTCACACACTCAGCAGCAGTGGCACTAAGGCAGGGAAAGCAGGGGAATGAGAATGGGGGGGGGGATTTAACATTAGAACGTCTCCCTAATACACTGTCCTACTCTGTCTACTCCCACTTTCCCGCCCCGCGGGTGTCCTCTTGCCAACTATGTCTTCCTCACAGGCCATGTGTGTGTGTGTGGTGAGCACATCCAAAGCTGCACACAGTCATATTTTTATGTAAACTATATCTGTAGTGCTATTGACACTACAATAACTTCTAGAACGCTTACTTTGAGGAGACTGTGGAATATGTTTTATACTTAACTCCTTTTAGAGGGGACTGGATCATTTTGTTTTTTTGTTGTTTTGTTGTCAGAATAAATGTTTGTGTTGCACTGTTCGTTTCTGCAAACCATGGATACGCTCAGGTTGTTCTCATGTACCGTTCATAAATATTCCAACAAAAAGTAATACACCACACTTAAAGTAAAGAAGGAAATAGTCTGCGTAAGGAGGCAGCATATAGGGTGCTGGATTGGTTGCAAACAGGTCCCAAGGAAAGCAGACCGTTTTTCCCACTCGTGGTATTGCAATGGCTATAAAAAAAACATTTTCAGCCAGTTCTCACTCTAAACTCGTCAAATACGTATACTCTATCAGTGCTTTTGGCATATGAGCATGACGCCAAAAGCCAGCTTCCACATCCACTTGGAGTGCAGCTCAGATGAAAAAGGGCTTGGACAGAACCCATGGTGTTGTTATTATACGCCAGCGGATGGCTGGATGGCACCAGGCATGTCCACATGCAACACACAGAACACGGCTGGACAGAACCATGAGTAACAACACAATATAAGGTGCGCTATTTGACAGGCAGGTCGGGAAATGGATGGGTTCCACAAACAACTGACTTCAGTGCAGAAGTGTGGAGTTCACTTCCTGTGTTTTTTTCTTTCTGCAACTTACCACGTGCCTTTTTAGCCTAAACCTAGGAATCTACAACTTTGCTGCCTAATCCTAATCATATTGATGTCTGTGGTGGTTGCGATGTGCTGTTGTGTAAACATAAAGACATGTTGCATCTTCCCACTATGTTTATTTGTTGAAATCAAGGTAATGGCACCTCAGAGCATAAACAGTTAATGACTGGGCTGACATTCATGCAGATAAATGAAAAGGGATAATTTGTAAGTTCTCACACACCAGTTGATATGCAAAGAAATCAGCTACTGTTTGTGGGACATATCAAAATGAGAAAATAAGTGTGTATTAAATTCTTTAAATTCTTTAATTCTTTAAAAAAACACATTTTTTGGAATGACATTTCATTTTGCTGGAACTATAAGCTGTAATGCATTTTAAAACTGACTGTCGGTAAGTTTTAAGCCAATAGCATACTTATTTCTATGACAAGTTTTGAACTTTTGTATTAAAAAAAAAACCCAAACAAACAAAAAAAAACCACATAATACAGAATGATACATTCCAGGAATGGGAAACCTGGATTTACAGAAGCAGTGTGATTCTCATCTTTAAAAATTCTCAATTAATATATCCAGATTATAAAAATATTTATCATTTTGTCACTGCTAATAACATGAAAAAGTGGACAACTTGCACTTTGGTTCAACGTTCAAGTTGCATTTGCGTTGTCTGACAATTTCATGAGTTAGGTCCTTAAATTTTCAGGGGGTCGGGCTGCCTCTTTTACATTTCCTGCATTTAAGACAAATGTGTGGCAATGCAAACCCCTAAATACCTCCCTTTAAGCCACAAGATTTGCGGAATTCCTGAGGCTCGTTCAGTGAGCGAAAAGCACAGAGCTGCACCTGATTAGTCATATCTCAAAGCAGTGCACTTGAGCAGCATTGGTGACACTCATTACGGCAGCCAGCGTTGTGCTAATTGCCAGTGGGATGAAATAATTCTACAGATGCTGACAGGTGAGCAGGTGCTCAACCGTGACCGGCAAAATATTTCTCCAGTGGCTGGTATGTGTGAGGGATTGAAGTGGGCTTCTGTTCAGATATGCAAACAGGTATATGCAAATTCCTGCACATAAACACGTGCACATCCATGTATGTTTTAATATGGTTGATGTAATACAAACAGTTCCCACACATAGCTGATGTTAAACCACTGACTTGTCTCTGATAAGTTGGATCATTCTCCTCATGCCAAACACACACTCAGGCACCTCCTTGCCCTCCTCTTCGGCCCTCATTCTCGGCCACCCCTCACTAGTGAAACACTGGCATACACACACATTATTGATTTTCATTTAGATAACTTAACATTCACAGAGAATTCACTACCCCTCCATGACAGACACCCCAGCCCCAGCTTAGATGTACGAGCTTGCCTCATTGTAATCTGCCACTGTATCTCTTCTCTCATGCTCTCTTCCTCCATTTTTTTCCCCCAGAATCATTTTTCCTAAACTTAACCAATCCTGAATAAGCGAGATATAAATGGAGAGCGGACGTTGCATCGATCAATCAGACTTCACACAAACACACACACACGGGCGGCGCAAATGCATTTCCCGCCAGCAGTTTTCCTTTTCCGCCCCCAACATCCCATTACCTCCGGGTAGTTGGCCAGTCAAACAGGAATAAAAATTGCACCCCAAACATCATATGTTAGGGCTGATTTGTCGAGCAGGAAGCCTGACAATTCCCAGAGACTTACACAGCCCACACCAGTGCTGGAAATCAGGCCTGTTATGGCGGCTGCACGTCTATAAAGATTGTTCATTTGGTGGAAAACAGCTACCTGGGCAGGGACAAGGAGAGTGATGCAGAAAGTGTTGTAAATACACAGGGAGATATATGAGCCTGGCTGACCCACACTGGGACTGTACGGCTATGGGCATGAATCCAGTGAAACAGTCTCAGTGACGTGTCTTTATGGGATTTGGAGGGCTTTTTCTTGTTAAATAAAAGTGCGACACACCATGAACAAACATTATATCAGTAAGCAAATCATGTCAGGACTATAGAAACTAAATTATTCTTCATAAACCAAGCTGAAAAGAAAGAAACAAGGAGCTATGCTTTTAGGGCTTCTTCAGAATTCCACATAAGAAGATCCCCCTCCCCCAGTTCTGGGACTTTAATGCTTCTTTTAAAAGGAGGTTAACCCTTTGAAACCTGGAGTGACATCACTTTTCTTGTGCTACTTTCACAAGTATTTAAAACTTTGAACCCTAAGCAAAGTGGTGCAGGTTTGGTTTTTTTTTTCATAAAAAACACAGGAACTTAAAAAAAAAAAAGCTAGGCAAAAATGTTTAGATATAAAAATATATTTTTTATATCTTAGAGTTATTCTAAATTTTAAGAGCTTTTTACGGTTGTTTGCCTTTTTTGTTCTCTTCCCTTTCTTTTTTCTTTTTTTAATACTAATTTTCAGGTAATTTTCGTGTACTTTTTTTAAAGTAATTTCTTGCTAATTTTGAGGTCACTTCTTTTGTTGCTTATTGCCACCTGTGTTTGAAAGAAAATAATTTTCTCAGGTTTCAAAGGAAGAAAGGAACTTTTTTTTTTTCTTTTTTTACAAGAGCTACTGAAAAGACTGATGCCACTTTTATGTCAGGGTGAAGCTAGAACATGATTTGCACACAAACTGGAGGTAGCTGCTTGACTTTGTTAAACATTTAAAGTAAGCCTGCGAACATCTCTAAAGCTCATTTATCAATACATCGTATATCAGTTGCTTAACCCTTTGAAGCCTGGATAGAAATAAGTTTTCTTATGTAGCATTAAGGCACCTTTCACAAGCATTTAAACATTTGAAACCTGAGCAAATGGGTTTGGTTTCTTTCAGATTCTTGGGCAGCAAAACTTAAAGTGAACAAGCAAAACTCAAAAGTCAAAAAACAAGCTGAAGTCATATGGAGGAGAAACCACCAAGAGAAAGGCTGGTATGCAAGATAACTGGAGTACAAGACAAACTGGCAGTAGGTGAGCGAGTGAGCAGGGTTTAAAGACAAGACACAGGTGATTCACTGATTGGAAGCAGGTAGTGCACAACAAAGTGAGGAAGAAACTCACAGAAACAAGGAAAAAACACATAACACAACAAAATAAAACAGGAAGTTACAGAGTCCATGTTGGATTGTTATACCATTGTACACATTAGTAGTTGCTGAGATATGAGAATTTGGTACCACTTCTATAGAGCAATGGTTCTTTTTATGTTCCATATATATGTAACATTTTTACCTTATTATGTATTAGTTTAAACTTATTTAACGTATTTATACTGCACAGCACCCCTCAGCAAAAAATGAATTCCTGCGTGCATGTGGGAAGGAGTGATGCAAAGTGCACTTGCATTTACTATGCTTATTTTGATAAGCTACAACACTGCCCTGTGTAATGACTATGATTATCACCACATGAAAATCAATGAACCCATTGGTTAAAAAATACATAAAGTACAAATTCCCCACTGCGTCTATCAGGGTAGACCCTGGCATTCTGTTAGTTCACTTATTTACCACTCCAAAGTCCTGCCCCACCAAACACCTTCCCCCCAGCCTTTTTTTTTAGCCTGTCTCTTTGATCTTTCTCCTGACTGTCCCCTGAGGTGAAGGACGCTCACACATGAAAGAATGAAAAAAGACGAGTACAGCTCCTGCTGTGCTCAGGCCACCACACCACACACTGCCGGACTGGCCACTGCTTACTAAGTTAGCACTGTCCAGACACACACCACACAAACACACACACACACACACACACTGCTCCATCCTGTCACCTTATGTTCTATCACCCCTCATTGGCATCATATCCAGGGGACGTTAACTGAGTCAAACTGGCAGTGGAGGGAGACTGGGGTGACAGAGAAGAACATCAAGGAAGTTGAGGCACCGACTGAGACCAAGAGACATCGTGCGCGCAGAAAGTAGAGGTAAGCCTGATAAGACAAGGACTGACACTTTGGCATGTATTAAAAGGTTGAGACTGGACACATCAAAACAGAGGATACTGAGAAGGCAGGGCCGTAATAGAGATGACAGGAATAGGCGAGGCCTTCCGGATGGCAGTTTTTGACGGACAGGTGAGCTAAACGAACGCTCTTAGTGCTGACTGCTTTACTCTGCCCGCCATGCTGGGAGCTGTCCCTATAATTGAAGGACAGATGAGATGAGTGATTTGATTCAAGGAGAAACTAATTGTAACAGGATAGGGCATTTAAGGAATATAGAGTGATGAAGTCCAACCCCAATTTTAATCAGGACTGAGTTCCACTACTTTGGCAAGATAATGTGAGGGCTTCATTCATTGTTTCCACAGAGCAGAAACATGATACTAGGTCTCTCTGTTCATATCTCTGTCTGGATAAAAGAGCATCTGCAACTTTACTGGCAGTAAAATGTGAACATTCAATTATTCTTTCTCAAATAATTGAAACTAACTATTTTTTTTATAAAAACTTCAGGTTCTATAATTGGCATATGGATGTAAATGGGCAACTGCATTTGAAGTGTTGCCAACTTATCAGTTTAGTAGCTGATGTAGAGGCATCCCGATCCATTTCCCAAACCAAAGCTCATGACCACAGGTGAGGGCTGGGACCTAAATTTGCTGCTAAAATCGAAAGCTTTTCCTTCAGGCTCAGCTCCCTATTTACCACAACAATTCGGCACAGCCATCACACCACTGTTGATGTCGTGCCATACCGCCTGTCGATCTCACAGTCCATTTTACCCTCACTTGTGAGCAAGGTACTTGAACTCCCTTGCTTTGGGCCAACCTAGAGAGGGCAACAGAGATCATTTTTTCAATGACTCCCAACAGACATATGGCCCAAATCCCAAAACAGCATGACCATTGGAGAGTAACAGTGACAGGTGCACATACTACTGGTTGAAAATTCAGACATGTGGTTAGCATTGTGAACTGGTTACAGTCCTGTTTTGACTCATTTAATTACTGAATGTTGATAATTGGTTTAACATGGGGTAAAAGTCCTGTGTTTGTTTGACCTATCCACTGTCCCTAACACCACCCTTTGTTGATCTTTATTCTATGTCACCTGACATCCTCCTTTGCTCCCCTCATAATTAGTGCAACCACTAGAGGTCGCTGCCCAATGGAAATATGGGTCAAAATAAGCTGCTTGCACATATGACCCATATGGTCTTTTTATTGGGGGGGGGGGTTAAATGGCTTTCATTGAGAAACTGAAGTTACTCAAACAAACTACAAAATTCCAATGCAAATACATGGAATCATTTCATTAAATGGGGAGTAGAAAGGAAATTAAAAGACACTGACAAAATCATATTACCATTTTTGTCCTTGGCAGGCTTTTCATTCCTTTCTGAAAAGGTCACATTTTGTGGCATGTCCCAAACACAGTCTGGTGTCAGGTACAGTGTTGCTGAGGCCATTAGGAATAGGAACCTGAATAAGCTTTTAGCTCCAGTGTATTAAAGTCTAAACAATGTGTTTGTGTGTGCACATTGTGTGTGAGTGTTGCATTCACTGTCATTCCCTTCTCCACACACTGACTTCATTTACAGTACAAACTCTGATGGGCTTTCACACCCTGGTTAACATGCTTCAGCTGACGGTGCGTACTGATGTGTGTGTGAGAGGGGAAGACAGATAGAGAGTGAGAGAGAAAGCATGTTGTGGTTGACATTACTTGCAGGGATGGGACTCACTGTATGTAGAAAGTGTTGTTGCTTGTGAGAAAATGGCATGAGATGGAAAAGGCTGTCCCACCCAATCATTGTTCACACATATTTTCTGTTGTATGTGCAGTCTAAATCTCTGTGCGCCATTACTTTGATGAGGAACCCACTTGCTTTTAGGCCATAGAGAACAAAAGTCATGATGTCTTGTCCCAGCTAATCTCTATCTCACTAGCTTCTGTTATTCAATGCAATCTTTAATTCAACAGTTTTTTTTTCGTCAGTTGTTCTGAAACAGCATGTTCTTGAGGTTTATTCCAAGACAGATCAGGATCCATGAGAACTCAAAATATAATTTGTGATCATTGAAAAACTACAATGTGCAGCAGTATGTCATTGTAACTTAGTTTTGTCCATATCCATTAAATCCTGTCTTCTAAAGTCACGTTTTCCCATTTTTTTTTAATAGTTGTTATCTCTTTTGTCTATAAACTTTTAGAGTATAAAGTCCTCTGTTGCTGGACTGCAGAGTATGAGGTGGGATTGGTAGGCATTTGTTGACCTCACGGAAGCGGAATCTCTGAGTGTAAACATCTAACACATAAGGACACATTAAACATTATAAGAAGATCACTGACAGAGCAGCACCATCTGATGAGTTGGGATGAGAATGTGTTGGCAAACAACATTTTTGTCTGTGAACCTTTTGAGTTTTAATGAAGCAGAATTTTGGACTTTTTAAAAATGTTGTTTACGCCATGTTTTATGCTTGTAAGCTATATTAATCAAACTTTAATCAACAGTTGCACAGCAACCCCTCTGCAAATTAACGTTTTGGTGGTGCAGAATGACCCTGACATACCACTGTGCAAATATAAATGTTCACAGTGGCATAAACTATGGAGTAAGCTCTTTGTGGAGCCTTCACACAACTACAAATCAGCCTTTTCATCGCTAGTTGGGGCTGAAGAGGGGCGACGTAGCCTCATACAATGGTTCATATGATATCCCATGAAAATGCACACACAACGGTTTGTAAGATATCCTTCAAAATAACATCCATAAATTATGTTACATATCTGATGTAAAGTTATGTTCTCAAAGTAGAGTTACAGAGGATACGTTTAGGCAAGTAAAGTTGCTCTAGTTGGGTTTAGGAAAAGAAAATGTGGCCAAGACATAACTTAAACTGAGGTTCCAAGCAGCGGTCTCCTGGGAAAAGCCCTGGGGAAAGATCCTGTGTTTGCTGACCTATCCACCGCCCCAATCTGCCTGTTTACAGGATCCTTCTTCACGCCTATCAATGCATTATTCACATGGTTGCAGCCTTCCCATATCCATGGGTTATACATAAATTAATGGGTCCTGATTACATATGATATATACAAATTTTAGTGCATTAATGTTTGTAGAAAACTGCACAAACAATGCATGAGTACAGCCGGAGAGGGGAGGGTTGTGTTAAACAGAGCAAAAATGAACTTGATCAGTGGGTACAGCTCCAGAGAAACCGCTCCCCTCTTTACTGCTCTTCATTTTTAACATTTATTTACATTATTTTTTGGACTGGACTGTTACAACTTTTTTTAAAGAAATAAGTCCAGACTTTTTAGACTTTTCTTTTTTTTTTCATTTTAACTTCATGTTAATTCACTAAGCGCCCAATGAATTCAATTTTGATTACAATAGTTAAGTCATGAAACAATTTTATTGTGATTTCAAATCTTTTGCAATATACTGAGTACTGCAGTATATTGTGATTTGTTACCTTTTTTCAACTGCAAATTATGTTCCCAAAGGAAAACTTTGGCAAAATTTGTTTTATATAATACATTTTCAGTCTGTCCATCTTATTTAAGTCATTTTTATTGCAGCGCATTTTATCTAGTGGACTTTAAAAAAGCACTTGGTTTTATTTTTCAAGTAGGCTACCAAAAGTTTGATTTGTATTTGAAATGTTGATGACTTACATAAAAAAAAATCAATACTTGGTGTCTGTGTATTGATACAATATTGCCGTGCAAAATATTACAATACTATGCTGTATCGATTTTTCCTGTTAAAAACATAAACTCCGTTGTTGGGCTAACCAAGATTCTTGCCGCTCTGATCTGATGTTCTGTGTTATATATTACATTACACTGTGATTTTATTACTAAAATCTTTCCCATTAAAATATGCCTGTTCCATTCAAAGAATCATTTTTTACAGCTGATGAGGAACTCCATTTGTTTGCACACAAAGTTGGCATAATATATTTCCCCCTTTCTTTGCTGAGACACACACATACATACATAGACAAAGAACTGTGGAGGGAGGGGAGCAGGCTAGCTAAGCCTTAGCATTCCCAGCACGGTATAATTAAGACTGAGCGCTAACAGACACTCCCAGTTTAACCACATTACTCTTAAAAAATGTTACACAAACCAGAGACATCTCTGACAGCGCAACATTATCCCCCCAGTTACAATTAATTACCCACACGTCCTCCCCATGCATCCCATTTACATATCTTAACAAAGGCAGGGGGATCTGCCGGGAGGGGAAATACAGGTTAGTTAGGCATGCCAGGGAGCACGCCGATGTGTCTGTATGTGTGTGTGTGTGTGTGTGTGTGTGTGTGTGTGTGTAAGACTCATGCTGAGGTGTGACTGATAAAAAAACAAATTAATGCAGATCAGCTGCTAATACCTCGCTAAGACAGATTGCTAAAGAACAGGTTTCCTCCATAAACTTCAAATTTCTTCCCACTTTTGCTCCTGCATATGTGCATCTCCCTTTACTTCCGATTTAGTATCTCTGCATCATGTTTGTATACCTGCAACTTGCGTGTTTTTGCTAATATGTATAGACATTTGGTGCAGACAGACTTTGAGTGTGTTTTCCTCTTTCTTCTCCCCTTTCTTCTCCATTATTTTTACCTCTTGTTCCCTTATGTCTCTCATTTATAATGGGGAGAGGGAGGCTGGAGATAAAAGAGGCGAGCAGGGAGACAGAGTGAGCGGTCACACTCTGTGATGCTATCTGCTACCCACAACGCATTGCAAGTGGACGCCTGACATGTTCTATACATCTTTCCACTCTGGCGCTCATTAAACAAATGCCCGTTGATATATGGCTCTCAAGAAATGAATTTTTACCTCTGTGGGCTGGGGACCTGCTCTCTACCAGTCCTTGCCTTCTCTGTGATCTCTTGGGCCCGTGGAAAAACACACACACATACAAACACACACTTAACTTACAGACTGCGCATACACAGGCACATAGAAAATCCAAAAACAGAGATAACAAATGTGGCCATGAACACACTCACCATGTAGGCTTGTTATTTTCTCCCATAGGGCAGCTGGGGCTGTGTTTGCTGATAGGACCAGTTACTTATAGCGGAGCTGGCTGCATGCACTGTAAAACAATGAAGCAGATATGATTTCTTTGATATACAGTATATATAATGACACTCACCACAACCCAAAGCCATTGGAAGTCTGAATGTAGCGCTTTCCCATGATGTTGATAAGGAACAGATAGATTTCAAACAGATTCATTTATTATCCTCGCTATCTCCTGTACTTTTATTCCAGCTCGAGATGCGATGCAGGCTAAACCCGGTGAAACTTGGTTTTCTTACTTTTTTATATTCAATAGTGGAGTTTACAGGCCTTTTTAGGCTGGCATAAATCATCATGCCCTGGATCTATGGTGTGCATCTCAGTAAGTAGAGCTAGTTCTGTGAAGATAAGCTCTTTTAAGGGAAATAAAGAAGAAAATGATGTTTTTGAGAAAGCTGTGGGTTAGTGTGTTGGTGTGTTTGGTAACCTATTCCTGAAAAAAAAAAAAAAAAAATGTATAAACCTACTTTTTCTTTCATGGTGTTACAATCAAATTTACAGTTTCTTAACTTTCAGATATATAATCACTATGACTAACACTTTTGTATTTTGCACCCACAATACATAGAAAATACATACAGACAGTACTTTAGTTTATGTTGTCTTCATAATTTTGCACAATATAAAAATATGTTTAAAATTCAGGATAGGATTATTGAAGATTTGTAATGTGTGTTATTTTAAGCACTCTTTTGGGGGGAAAATAACAAAAACAGCAAGAAGCATTTCATACAATCACTGCACAATGCTATATTGCATTTTGCAGAGTTGTTTACTTTATGATAATTTTTACATGGGCAGCAGATCTTACATTCATTTGCACTTGATCCTGTTTCCTTCCCTTCTGTGGCTGGGTTTTGCCACCTCATACATCCTCATTGCTTCAGTGAACAGGGTTCATAGTTGGAGGCAGCCTTCCAGTCGAGTCCAGTGTGGTCAGGCATGCCCCTACTGTGCTCAACAGTGGTGGAATGTAGCTATGTTGTTTATCTTAAGTACACTTTTGAAGTACTTTACTATTCCTATTTTATGCTTTATGCTTGTATTCCACATGTGACTTATCCAACAGAGCAACAAGTTGTCCAACACATACAACAACTCTTTAAAGGCCCAGGCCACAAAGATCTAGCGGCGACAAAAAATCACTGTTGTGTTGCCTCATGTGTCTTGTTTCTAAGCCAAAAAGTTGTACATGAACACATTGTAGAGACTACAGCCAAAAGCCAGCCAGAACGTATGTTCTGCGCATGTGGGAGAGGAAATAATTAGGTGGCAGTTGTCATTAATTTGAAAAAGGAAACTAAAAGACCATGCTAGTTAGCCAGTTAACACATCAACAACATAATCCAAGGTGTACGAACAAAGCATATTTACTATGCGGCAGTGAACAATGACACAAAGCATCAGGACATGTTTCTGCTAAAAAGTGCAATGGCTTACGGAAAATGAACTATAAAAAATGATCTAATATGACAAGTTTGTTTTGATCTTACTCCCTCTCTTTTTTTTTGCGCTGAGCTGAACTGCCAATCAGAGTGATTTCATTTACTGACAGGCTACACCATCTCCATCGCCGATTTAATATGTTGAATTGGTAGGGAAAAAGAAAACAAGGGCAGAGGAGTGCCAACTGTGCGGGACACATCACAAAGACTAGAGCCATGGGGGCTCACTGACAGCCCAACTTTGACCACTTTGCTTGGTGTATTAAGGCCTCAACACAACCAACAGAGGTGTTTCCTAAATTATCCCCCAACAAATTGCAGGAGATCAACACATCCTTACATGTAAATGACAGAAAATGTCTTTCATGACCACTGAAGGTCGCAATTTTAAACATGTGGTAATGTTTTAGGTTTAGGTAACAAATGGACTTGGTTAGGTTTAAAGAGAGATCATGGTTTGGGTTTGACAATGGCATTTGTTATGTAACTCAAGTTTAGTGATGTTACATAGTTAAAATAACTAAATGCTGTCTTTTGGTTTCACATGGGTCTCCTGGGTCAAAGTCCTGTGTTTTTTGACCAATCCATCCATCCTGACCTCCTCTGTATGTGTCACTCTTTATACTAAGTCACCTGACTTCCTCCTTTGCATCCATCAAAATTACTACAGCCACTAGAACAGCCAATAGATCACTGCCTTTTTATAAGTGTAAATATTGCTTAAGCTTGCGACAATTAAGCTTTGTAGCCATATTTTGGAGGATAATCTAGATTAGAGTTACTAAGAACATTTTTATACAACACATTATATAACCAGCCTGTAAAATATGATGCATTGAATAGTAAAAAAAAAAAAAAGTTGTTTGTCCAAAGTCCAAAAAGTCATATTGTCTATTTTGCTAAAGAATATTCCATACATCTATTATCCGTAACTGCTCTTCCTATTTAGGGTCTCTGGGTTGGGGTGGAAGTTTGGAGGCTATCCTAGCAGACACTGGGCGAGAGGTGGGCTACAAACTAGTCAGGTCGCCAGACATAAACCATTCATGCTCACATCTACACATTAAGACAGTCAACAATTAGGCTTTGAAACCTCTTGCTGTGAGGCGACAGTGTGAACCATTGCTCCACCATGCCACAGAGGTTACTTACAAATGCTCAGTGATAATAATCCAAAAATATAGGCATATACATTTTAGATTCAGAAAAAAACCCAAACAAACATAGATAAAACTTTTAGAATTATAACCCTCCAATGGGTTATTGCCCCGCTGTGTAAAATAATGTAGCAAAGGGTGACACCAGGATAGTTGAGACATGGTTCACATTAAATACTATATATAAAATAACTGATTACAATGAAAAGTTCAAATGAATATCCAAGAAAGTGGACAGGGTCAGAAAGTTGGGGTAGTTATAGAAATTCTTTTGGGTTTTTATTTTTTAGAAAACTTCAAATAAAAAAAATTAAAAAAACAGGTGATAACTAAAACAACAATGAAGAACAAAGCTGATGCCACCTTTACATTCCACCTCCATTTATTCCACACAACAGGCTTGAAGAATCTCTGTGTCGGAGTTGTCAATAAGTGATGTTGTGACAATTTCTTGTTAGCAGCAATAATAAGAAATGACTTTTATATTCACACTCCTCTCTCATTTGTCTGAAGGGGGGATCATTACTCTCTGGCATCTCTATGGAGAGTGTTTAATTAAAGCACTAATGTCATTTTCACCCAGTCAATGGGTATTCCAACCAGAGCGTGTGGACGGGCTGAGAAATAAAGGCCAGGGTTTGATCTGCCACTTTATTTTGGTTTCATGCAGCCGTATATATTTTTTTAATTGGCATCGAAGAGTATGGCTTACACAGGTGAGAAAAAATATGCTTCATAAAATGGATAGCTCAGGTCCTCAGTTATGATTGGCTAAGCAACATTCAAAGCCCTTGTTAAACACTCTATAAACACACAGCTGTTATGGCATTTCTATTTCAGGTAACCGCCAATGAATCATTCATCATCCACCAGGACGAGAATGGTCACAACAAGTACACAATGGATGTACAACAACATGTATAACGTATAACAACAGTTTACATTTCACTACAAGCAAATACAGATACAAGTATGCAGACTGACAGGCCAGTCAGTAGGTAGGCAGGCACACAGGTAACAGGCATATAGACAGGTAGGCAATTAGGATGAACTCAAAAGAGATGGAAAAAATAGACTGGTCCCCACTATCCTCCTCAGAATTCCGGATATTTAACCAGCCTCTTCTCATTCAAATACCACTGCTTTTGCAGTGCTTCTGGTGTAAGATCCAGACACCAAAAGCTGCCTTTTGACAACGGTCGAAAAAGCAAAGGCAAGTCCCTTATATGTGGGAGCAAATTTCTTGGAGGTAGGGATTTCTGGGAGGTGATAGTCCATGATTTCACAGAGGAATTGTGGATTCAGATCTTCTGGATTATCTGCTTAAGTTTTGAAGAGTTATGTGATGCAATAACACCTCTTGTAGTGCCTGCTGCATCATGCCTGAGGGAGTCAGTTCCTACTGACAAGCGCTTAGCATCATGTGACCTACAAAAGCCAAAACGATGTCTCCATTGCAGTTTTGCAAAATATGGCATTTTCAAATCGCTTGAAATACCACTTCATGAGTTTAAAAACTTTTTTTGCAATAATTGGGAGTTGTTTTTTTGTTTGTTTATTTATTCGTTTGTGTTTCCATCAGGCATATTTTATTCCCCAATTTCAGTTTGCACAATTTGAGGGTGAATGGAAACCTGCCTCTTGTGACAGTTTAGAGTAAAAAAGCATATGGAATAGTTTATATCTGAAATGAACAGCAGTCCAAAAATGTCTCAGTGGCACTTATTTGAAATTTCTGGAGTCTTTTGTTTGCTTTTAACATTTGAACCCTTTCCCTAGTTTTGAGTTCTCATTACACATTTATTTTTCCTAACGTGAACTATTGGTTTCAATAGTCACCTCACATGTCACTCCATATGTTAATATTATTAACTAAACAACAAATTAACTCTTTTAATGTATAGATAACTTTCTAGTTGAGTTTGTCAGTCGTTGATCCACTGCTGACTTGTTTCTGTGGTCTTCTGAAACATTTTTATATACAAATGTAAGCTCGATATTTAACATGTCTTTCAAGACAACTTTAAAGTTAAATGATGTCCAAAAGATTATCCTCATGTTGAGGGAAATCCACTCCTCCCTTTTGCTCCACGCTGGAACGCTGAGAGTTAGTGGGCATGCCTGGCCTTGTTTGCCCTTGCATGCATTTGCTCAGTGACTGGCCGCTCTCATTAAAGCTTGCTAATGCACTTGTTAAACAGTCAGCAGAAACGATCGATCACGGCATGTGGCAGAGACAAGGTGTGCGTGGGGGGAGGAGGAGGAGGAGGGGGAGGGGCTGGTGTGCATGGGGGGAGAAAAAAGTACAGGGATTTTCTGGGAGACGGAGAGCAAAAGTGTGAGGGGAGAAAGAGGGATGGGGTGAGAGAGACAGGCTGAGGAAAGAAAGAGGGCATGTGAAAGAGGGAGAGAGAGAGAGAGAGAGAGAGAGAGAGAGGGAGAGGTGGTATTGGGTGGAGGTGGATGCTGGTCAGTGGAGATGTCGGTGGCCCATTAATCTTGGCCTCTTCCTGCCTAGTTATTGTGTATTTCTTTTGGCCAGAGATTGATTGTAGCAGGGGAAGATGAATTTGCCCGTGGACCTTCTTTTCTCTCTCCCACTCTTTTGTTTTTTTTCTAACTCCTGATGCTCGGCCAAGGTGATAATGCTCTCTGTCTCTCTCCCTTCTGAACCCCCCCCCCGCCACCGACATCAACGCTGGCCCACGGCCACCCCATGCCCCACCCGCTTGCCCGCCCTCCCCTCTCCTGTGTTTTTCCCTTTCATTTATTTTAGATTACAATCATCATCTATTGCAGGTTGCAGAAAATGTGTTTGTGTGGCAGAAAGAAATGGAGATCAAGGGTCTGGATGTCACCGCCTGGGGGTTGGTGCATGAGGATGGACACTGACCCAGCTGGACCAAAATGTTAAGGCTGGGACAACTCCAAACACACACCCAAACACACATACACATACACAAGGGACCTTCCTGCCCTTAGTATGCCTTTCCTTATCCCTTTTTTCTTTTTACAATCTAGCAGGTAAAGCAGAACATTTAATCACTATGTTCATACACAGAGCTCATTTGTGTGTGCATTTCCATTTTGTGTGTAGGTTGCTTGCACAAACACAAACCAATATACTATACACATAATTATAATCATTGAAAAAAAATACTATATTCAAATACTGCATTCAACACTGTAATTCTCTCTCATGAGCGATATCGTTATTTTTCATACACCCCACTATTTTGAGTACAGAGGTGTGTATGTGAGATTATCATGGTGGTTTGGCCTTAATGTGGGCGTTTATGGTCTAAACAGCGCTCTGACACCTCAGTGCTACTGTGCACTCATGCATGTGTTGGTGGTAGCGTGCTGCTGTATTAGTGCCAGATCTGCAGCAGTGTATTCCCCAGTCTGAATCCTACTTAACCCTGTGACTTTAGCACGGCCAGACATATGCTCCAGACCACAGAGACTTCCCCCCTGGCATACACACATTCACACAAACTCAGAGATCATGAAGATTAGCCTTTCCTCAACCACCTTCATATCTCCGAATTGGTGTTTATTTTATAATCAATAAGTGAGTGTGGCGCATGGAAGGAACAGTGTAGTGTTGTGGTGTTGGGATTATCAGATATACTGTTTCATTCTCCTGCCGGGAAGAAAAGCGTGTAGAGAGTTTTAGATTCTAAATGGCACGTGAACAACTAACCAAAAAATGGTTGCATCAGAGTGAAACAAACCATAAACAGAAGTCACAAGGAAACTAAGGTGGCAAAAAAATGTTTTGTACTCTGCATTTCACAGTTCACATTGCTTGCTTACCTTTTAAATGACACAGAATTGTCAGATATCCAGCTTTGAATGTGAGTCCTGTTATAATTGGGAACCTATTACTGGCTCTAAAACAGGAAGTAGTACTGTAGAAACACCTTTATAAATGCAGGCATGAAGATGAACTCTTGAAATTGCAAATATAAAATATGCCTAATGGAAATGCATCAATTTCGAAAAAAATATTGAAAAAAAGTTTTTACTCTTGCATTAAGGTGCTTGTCAATAGGAACTGGCTCCCTCATGATGCAGCAGGCGCGACAAGACATGTTATTGCATCACATAACTCTTCAAAAAATGATCATCCGGAAGTTTTGAATCCGCAATTCCTCTGTGAAATCGTGGACTATCACCTCCCAGAAATCCCTCATACATGGCCACTCCCATGCATTGGGGGCTTGCCTTTCCATTATCAACCGCATAGCATGCCTACGTGGCCTTGGATTGGAAATAATGATGGCGAGTGTGGTGACTGCACTAAAAATAAACTTGATAATGTTTTGAACATCCATCGTCATGCTTCTTGGAATGTTATCACAAGAGGAGAATTTGCATAACATCACTCAGTGGAAACACAGTCATCTCGCTATTGTGTTTTATCGACATTTCGAAAATTTTGCTTAATTTTTGAGAAAATCTGTCATGGAAACCTGCCCACTGACTGTGTTTTATTTTTTAATTCTATAACAAAAAAAAATGGCCAACTTTACATTTATGGCATATTAAACTGCCTTGATTTGTATATTTTTAAAAACAAAACAGTGTAATATTGGAATTAACCTCTAACTGCATGTTAAACAGAGACTCTAAAACCTGGAGGAAAAACATATGATTTTAGAGCAGAACACTACCAGTGTTAACAATTCCATTTCCTGAATATTTTAATGGGAAAAGAAGATAGCCTTATGCCCGTGTAGGTTCTTAGGAAGTCAGTCAGATATTCACATCAACCAATGGACCATTTTGATTTGGTGTCTCTGCTGTTTGACGGCACTCTCTGAGGAGTGCAACGAGGATTCTGCTGAGAGGGCCAATCGCCCCGAGTAAACATACATAAGCGTAAATCTTAGTTATATCAACAACACAAAATACCTCATAAGGAGGTTTGTGTGGTGGAGGAAGCTGCATCAGCAAATGGCGTTGGAATGAGTGTAATCAGCAGGGTAACAGTGATAAGTGTCAGGTTATAAAGTGGACGCTGTACACTTGCATAAATATTATTGGAAGTTACTTTACACACAGCAGTCAATCAGTACATTCAGATGATGTTAGAAATAGTCGAATTAGTGTGATAGTCCGACTGAAACTGGACTTTAAAAACAGATGTAAACATGTTAGACCAACATGCCATGTCCCCAGTAAGTGTGTTAGGCTTTAAGGCAGTTTTTGTGGTGGCCCAAGAGTGGAAAAAACATCTGTGATGTGATGTCATTGGGCCCAAAAAGATGTTTTCCTGTTAGGTTACATGGCGAAAGAGACGTCCGCAAATCAGTGGATATACAACACTTGCAAAATGACCCGGCTAGTGCACCTCTTCCAATGCTGTATTCAGTTCTCTTTATACATCAATGGAGCTAATGTTGTGCTTTGGTGTTTCTGGCACTTTTGCTCAGAAAGCATTCATTTGGGTTGAGAGTGACGGTGAAGGCCAAAGCAGATGATTTATCAAACCACTCCATGACCCATTGCTTCCTATATGAAAGCATTTGCATTTGTCTACTCATTTATTTAGGTTTTCCCTCTTATTTCTTACACATCTGTACATCAATTTCCATTAACATGCGATGATCCTTTTTTTTAATTTGGGAACTGGGTATTAAAAATACATGCAGAGTTGTTGCATTAAAAATCACTCAAGCTACTCATTAGTTTAATTGTGACTTACAGAATGAAGGTCTTAATGCAAATAGGACTTTCCTCTTCCCTCAAATATGCACCAAACACATTCATACTTAAACACGCACGGACACACACCAGCAAAACTTTGAAAGTCACATAAGCAGGGACCAGGCACACACACTTTTTACACCTCCCCTATTTTTCCTCTCCTGACATTATTTTGTGTGTGTGCGTGTGTGTGTGTGTGTGTGTGTGTGTGTGTGTGTGTGTGTGTGTGTAAAAGAGCGTGCGTGTGCGGCGTTGACCTTTCTGCAACGTTGCCCCGTATTCACTGGTTGTCAGCACAGTCTCTGTCCCAGGCCATCCGTCTCTGCACCAGTCAGTCCTCCAACCAATCCTCCACCGTCCCATTAACACACACACACACACACACACAAAGACACACACACACACACACAAACGCATGAACATTCTTATATGTACAACACATGTGTTCATGTGTACGCACGTAAACACTCTCCATGCATACACACATAAACTTACATTTTCGCAGATGCTCATGCTAACACACACACATGCACACACACACAAACGCATGCAAGCAATCCTCCATTGTCCCATTAGCCCAGGATGAGGTGCTCTGCTCTGCTTTGAGCCTCGACTCAGCCTAGCTAGCCTGGGGGATCATTAAGACCTTGCAGTGTGTGCGCACACGCATACATACACACACACTCTATCTCTCTCTCACACACACACACACACATACACACACACACACATATGCCAGGGCAGTGGTAACGGGCTGGAGGAGTCCAGGTGGCCTGTTGTTATTTTATAACAAAGGAAACAACACAGCAGAACCAGCTGACATCAGGCCCATACGGACCTGGGACAAGGATGTGTGTGTGTGTGTGTGTGTGTGTGTGTGTGTGTGTGTGTGTATCTGAACATTTTTTCTAGTCATTTCTCTATTTGTGATTGTGTGTGTGTGTGTGTGTTTGAGAGAGGGAGAGAGATCACTGAAGGACAGCTCAAAGTGTCTGTCCAGCCCAAATGCTCACACCCACCCCCAGACAGCGGTCTACCAGGACCACTGGACCAGATGTTGGCTCCAGAGCAACAACAAGATTGATTGGTTTAATTGCCGGCACTTTGCTCTCTGGCGTCTGAATACCTAATGTCAACTTTTAAAGGATGTTTGCTATCTCTCTCTCTTTTTTTTTTCTTCTCATGGCTGAAATATCACGCAATGTCACGTTTTCTGATCAGTGGGGTGTGTGTAGGTGTACATGTACAGTTAAACGCAACGTCTGTTCAGCATCTCTCTGTGAAAACGTGGAGTTATATGAAGGCTTTCATAGCTAACAGTTTGTGTGGCGTCCTGTCAGCTTCCTCAGTGCTACTTTTCAAACTCCCCTCCCCTCTTCTCTCTCCCTCTTAGTCTTGTCTCCCTGTCAAACCACTTGACGTAAATTATGGCCACTGCAGACTAAGGTATGCTAAGTGTGTGGGGTTAACAGATGAAGGCACATATCGGAGATATTCTGTCTTTAACAAGTACAGATGTAACATCAGAGGACTATTTAACCTTTCTCAGACGGGGGAGACACTGTACAAAAAGCAAGCCTGTTTATGTGATTTATTAGGAAGTAATGCACTCTAACATTACCTGTATTCCTCCTTACCATTCAGCCATGGACATAGATAAGGTAAAATACTTCCACGCACTTGAGATGGTTTCAACTCAGTTCAGCCAAAAAACGTGATTGTTTTGCAGATTTTTTTATTTTGCGCTCTGAATTGCAACCAACCTCCTGCCAAAAAATGAGCAATGTAGATGGTAGCATTTACTTCTCTGTGTATCTGGAAGTGACAGTAATGTATTTGTGTTGCAAAATATAAACTTATTTGAATAGGTGTTGACTTATATAATTTGCCATGTAGTTAAATACATGACAACAGTTTAGTATGTAAAAATGTAAAAGAACATGCTTGATCTTAAACCAGTGAATACAAGTTTGTTTTACCCAGCCAACCGTTTAATCACTGTTTATAACTGCAATGCAAACTTAAAAAATGGTGCTTGGACAAAATTCTAAAGTTCAATGGTGTTGTATTTGCAGCATGTTAAATACATTGACATTGACCATCCAGCTGTGCTCTGGTTGGACACAGAAGGTGACTTTTGGTGTCATAAATTGAAAGAGGCGCTTTTTGACAAGTTCAGAGTAAAAACAGGCTACATCATCTTGGAAGCATAAGAATGTTTTACCAAATCTATCTGTTAGATGATAGATTTGGTTTGATTTTTCATTGGATAAGTAAAAATTTTGACCTGCTTTTGGCACTAGATGAATATTTGGGATTGACCAAAGCCATTATGGCCATTACTGTCTTAGTGGATGGTCATCCAATAAGACCTGAAATGTTTATAGGTATATATTGCTATGTTTCATAGCAATATATACCTGTTGACTTTTTACTAGAAGAATGTCAGCCTCATTGCGGCACTAGAGTAATAATTGAGGAATCAAATAAGTCTTCAAGATTCCGCCTCGTGAAACCAAAAGGAAGAGAAGCATTATATGCTATGCTACATTTAGTAGCAGTTGAGAAACTTTAGTCTGGACCAAAATGACAGGCGGACCGACTACTTGTACCAACCCAACAATCAGCAGAACTATGTTTTACTTCCTCTTCTGTCTTGGAAATCATCATGACCCTTGCAGTGTCTCAACTCCCAGACAGGGATGGGGTCTGATGGGGTCAGCTGTAATGGACAAACTCATGATTTTAGTCCAAAAAACAACAAAAATGTAACATGCATTTGGCAGTCTAAAGTTGTCACACAAACTAATCCAACACTTACTTTAAAGTTTGGATGTCAGACTGTACTTGCCTTCCCACTATGCTGTGCTGTCTTCACTTACTTTTCTTTATAGAGACACACTTTTTTTTCTCAAAGACCTCTTTAAAATAGCACCATGGAGGTTTTATAGTAAAAGTGGAGTGTGAAAAGTACTCTGAAAATATAAAGTCACATAAAATTCACAGTCAGTCTAGTAAGTCATAAAACTGATACAGTATCTCTGCCTAAAACTTGCCACAGCTTTGGCCAGCAGGGACAGCCTTGGTTAGTGGGAGTTTGTGTGTGTGTGTGTGTGTGTGTGTGTGTGTGTGTGTGTGTGTGTGCAATGGCAGGAAAGGGTAGGCCAAGGATGGGAGGTGCTTGTCAAGGCCAAAAGCATGTGTTCCTGCTCTGCTCCACCCACCCACCCACACCCACCTACACAGACACACACTTAAACACACATCCCTACCTTCATCTCTCCCCTCCATATCATGTACCTCTCCACATCTGTCACTCTGGCAAGAGAAAGAGGGAGGGAGGGATAGAGCAATGGAAGGAGAGGAGGGAGGCACGCAGCAGACAATTAATTGTGTGGCCGGTTGGAGGGGCAGAAAGACGGAAAGAGTGGGAGAGAGAGACTGAGGAAGAGAGGAAGGGAGAGAGAATAATAAAGTGTCCCGAGTAGGCATTAATCTCCCTCACACTGCAGGCGTGTCAGTGGAGGCTAGCTGGTGACTAATGCCACGTTTTGCATACAGTGGTCACAGACAAGAGCTTCCTCACCGGGCTGAAACACATGGAGGATATAAGTGCTGCCGTGGCTGCGAGACAGGCAGACATGTTGGAAGAGCAGGAGGAGGGAAGCAGGGAGAAAAAGTTACATTTTCACTATGCTAATTTAAAAGTCAGTGGTATTCATTAATATGCAATTTACACTTGCATGCATCTTCATGCAATAGCAGTCAAAAATGCCAAATGTGAACATAGCCAAGAGGGGCAGGTTGTATAGACTAAACAATGGTATTCTAACCAAATGGGTAAAGGCTATCCATGGTGGTTTTATTGCACTAAATAAGAGGACTCAAAGCAAGTAATCTTTTTTTTTTTTTTTTTAGCTTCTGTTTGTTTCTTTGTTTTTTGTTCAAAATACATATACATGAACAACTATGCCTGGAAATTCTTAAGTGCAAAGAGCATGTGCATATAGACATATACATACAATTAGTGAAAGAAATAACAGGCAAACAAGCAAATAAATAAAAGATCAATAAATTACATGAATACTAATAAAAAAGGATGTCTGAGATGTCAATACAGTTGTTTCAGTGTTATGAAGAGTCAATCATTATTTTATTCTACCTTGTCAGGTAGAACACATTCAACTCATTCTTCTCAATAAAAAATCATTTATTTTTCTTAATGTATATGTTTCATCACACTGTTCTATACATTCAGGTGGGCTGGTAGGTTTTTCTATTTCCCGTTAATCAAAATCAGGCTTTGTGCCAACAATTCCATGTAGAGTATCATTTTACATTGGCTATTTGTTTTGTTGCTGCAATCTTTGTTTTTAAGATAAAACATTTTGGGATATGGAAAATTGAGGTAGAAAACAAATATTTACAGGGAAATTATTCCAACTGGAAGGGACTCTCAACATAAAAGCTTTATTTTCTCCAGATTTTTTTTATTTTCTCCAAATTTACATACAAAGTTTTTGTTTGTCTTTAAAAGTTGTAATGTATCCAACTCTCCAGGCTGCATTTGGAAATTTTACTCTTAGTTTTACTGAACTGCATCTTCAGTAAGCACTGTGTGGCGGCAGCCTCCTTTATTAGAGCAAGAGAAAAAGTAAATTTTGCTTAGACAGTTCTGTTGCCCATATGCAAAACTTTCCTTTTCACTCTGCAGTCTATCATGCAAGTCATTTCCGTTGCCCATAAATGTAGAGGGCAGTGCATTGTAGGGGTTGATGGATATTGTTTTTTCAATTCGATTTTTTAATGAGACTGATAACCAATATTAGGAACTGATATGCATTTACAATAAAAATGAAGTTTTTCTGTCAAAATTTAGACTATAGTATATAAATTTCTTGTTTAAATTTCTTTTGGCAACAATTTAATCAAAACTGAAATGTTCGTCAAGTTTCCAGCACCTTTTTTTTATAAAGTCAAGTGAAAATTCAAATAAAAAATCAATGAATAAAAAAATCTCCCTGAGGTTTTACAAAGTAAAAGTTCCTCCCATGCTGACACTTTCTTTGCACTTTTTAATTAATGAATTTTATTGGCAAACATTAAAAAAATATACCGATACAGATAATTGGCAAAATGCCAAATACGGGCCCCAATAATCGGCCAGACTGATAATCTGTCAACCCCTCGTAGGAGTCAACCGATATTGTTTTTTTTAGGGCCGATACCAATAGGGATCATTAGTAGTTAATGAGACTGATAACCAATATTGGAAGCGATGTGCATTTATAATGAAAATTAAGTTTTTCTGTCAATATTTAGAATTTGGAATATAACAAACTCCAACACAAAACTTTGTTTAAATGCCTTTGTCAAATTTTTAATCAAAACTGAAACATCCAACATCATATACATCAAGTTCCCTGTAACTTTTTTTATAAAGTCAAGTGAAAATTTAAATAAAGGATGAATAAATAAACAAAAGATCCCTGAGGTTTTACAAAGTAAAAGTTCCTTCCATGCTGATGCTATCTTTGCACTGTTTATTGGTGAACATTAAAATAAAATACCGATACAGATAATTGGGAAAATGCCAGATATTTGCCCAAGTGATTGGCCAGGCTGATAATCAGTCGACCCCTAGTGCATTGCATATTTCCTGCATCAAAACACAATTATTGATTTCTATTTGAACACCACACTCGCAGTGTGTCTTTAGGCAAGTAGATGCTTATCAGTACATTACAATACTGTCCTAATTCCATGCATCAAATGTGTCATCTCTCCAAAAAAGCCACACTTTTATCACACTGGCTCCCTAGATTCATCCTTGATACCATACTTTGACTACTTCTTCTGTAAGAGGCTACTCCAACTATTTTTATACTACTGCCTTCCTCTTCTTCTTCTTCTGTCAGTGTTTTTGTTTTGGGGATTTCTGCCACACTTTGAGCACTTTTTCCTCCATCTTGGGTAATCATGATCATACCTTGTCAAGATGTCATATGTTTTCTCCTGACTCAGAGGCAACCTTCAGTCACATGTAATTTATGTACGTCATTCCCCAAACCCTATTTAGTGAAGGTGCTTTAAAAGCTTTTGCTCCCTCATCTTGACGTCAGCTAAAGTTTAAATTCGTCCTGCAAAGATGAGACTGCTCTTTGAAGCAGCTTAGATCAATATTTTTATAATGCATCAAATCACAATGGGAAAACTAGGAAAGAATTATCCCCCCAACTCAGTTATTGCAGGTTTTAATGTGCTCTGTGCAATAAAGGAAAACTTGTAAAATAGTGAAAATTTAAGAAATACATTATACGAAGTCCCAGTTTTAATGTATGGCAATCTCCTTTATATTTGAATCAGGATTGATAATGTCGAGATTTATTAGGCTGATGACTGCTAGGATTGATTACTTGGCAATTTTAATTCTCCAAAGTTTCTTTCTTTCTTTCCACAAAAAAGATATCATCTAATTTCATTTTCACCTACTTCAGGGGGCCATGGCAGGGCCTTTTACAGTTTTTTTTTCTTTACAAAGCGGAAACTGGAAGTGAACTCTATAACTTGTCTACTGCCAAAACAGACAGGGAGATTTCCGCAGCTGAACTCAGAGAGTTTATGAAGCCTTGTTTTCTTTGGCAGAGCAAACAGGGGTGAGAGGAAATGAAACTAGAGACACTTGATCCCCTCATATACCGTGTAACAAACACACACCCCGACACACACATGCGCAAGCCCCTGCAGCCAAGCCGATGGTAACTTACTCCAACATCAAGCATTCTCCCTGTACAAACACAAGTTGTCTCACAGAAACGTGTGTGTTGCAACTGCTGTTGTTGAGTGTGTAGTCAGATGCTCTTCTGCAGTTTTGTGTGTATGTGCTGTCAATTGATTTCCCCCGCTGATCAATAGTATGTTAGCCCCTTAACTACCTTCCATACCATCCGTTATAACAGTCAGCGTGCAGGTGCCATCTTTTCCCCACAAACCGAATGTATAAATCAGCATACACGGGGGGACAGAAAGCTGGAGGAAAAATCGAAAGAGAAATCGTACAAGGAGAGAGATTCACAAACAGATGATAACTCTACATCTCTTTAATGATCGAGAGCCGTGCCCGCCAGGCCAAAGTTATCCTCCAAGTTGAAAGAGCAACTATGTGTCTCCAGGTAGATGGGGCCAATTAGCAATGTGTGCTTGTATTTACATTTTGGGCTATCTATCATGCTAATCGGCGGGTCGATTTATCAGCCGGGCTGTGATTAATGCAAGGTTAGGGCAGCGGGTGTCCTGTGGCTGGAGCTAGATGCAAAACAACAATAACAAGTAGAAGAGAGAGATTCTTCTCCCTTTGCTCAGTAGGAGAGGACATGAGTAAGGGGAAGGTGAAATCTATCTCATATTACTTAGCGTCCTCTAATCAATCCATATTTGCATGCAGAGAGAAAAAAAACAGAGAAGGTGAAAAGTAGTGAAGGGAGGATGCTGTTACTTTGATGAAGTTTTTTTTTTTTTTTGGTGGGGTGAATGGTGTGAAAGCAATATCCTTTAGGCCTTTTAATCATGTGATGACGGGCCTAAGACCTGTCTCTGTGTGTGTGTCTGAACTGTGGCCCCATTGATCAAAGCCAGAGCTGGTCTGATGGGATAGAGCGACAGGGCTGGCCATGGACACAGCAGCTAGTCGGCTCCCTGCCGTCCTCTTCAGCACCGCTCAGGCCAGCGCGGGGCCATTTGTCAAAGTTTTATCTGATTCTAGAGGTATTGGATCTATCAGTCATCACGTATGAGAGAGGAGATTGACCTCCTCTATGGGCATTTTTCTAAATTAGACCCAGCTGATATTGGAGCGACATCGCCTGCCATTATAGGTGACAAAAGCATTGTGAAACAGACTCATTAATACCACATGTAAGACTGTAATTTGATTGCAAAAGGAGGGGCTGTTGGGAGTAGGAGTGGGGGTAGGTGGGATTTTGAGTTGTGTAAGAGACGCTAGAGGTGTCCCTGGAGTCTAAGTGGTTTCTCCCCTCTCCCTGGGTTTTAGATTGCCTTCCAGACTGACAAAGCACCTGCCAGACATTCATCAACGATCCCATCCATCTGTCCATCAGGTCGGTGGTCCACTCGGTCGTCAACAGGTAATGCCTGGCGGCCGGGGCCGGCTGCTTGATAATGAAAGATAGGAAAACATCACACACTCTGTCACCCAGTGTTAGGGCCCATATGTATCCCACTTAAGACAAAACATGCATCTCATGTATTGCCTTCTCTGCGTCCAATCCCTTTCTTTTCTCACATCCCCCCTTCTCTCTCTCCCATATCCTTGTTTGACCTGATTCATAATCATTTATCATTTCAAAGGAGTAAAGTCAGAGATCAATTTTGTTTTGTAGTTTTCTAATCTCATTTCAGGAAAAATAAAAGAATCTGTGTGATTTTTTTTCCAGCTAATGCTGCAGTGGTTGGACTAACAAGCAGCCATTTGGGCACGTTCTAACTAAATTGCCCTGACTATGTTTAGTTTTCTGGCAGACAGCACTGGTTAATTGCCACTTAATTAGCCGTTTTACCGAGAATGCTTTGACCCACTTGGGACAGGTCTCTCATTAGAAGCAAAGCATCTGAACTCATCGTGGATTCTAAAAACATACGGCGCTGGAAAACACAATTATCAGCATTTAGACGCATACGTTTTAGAAAAGGTGTTGTTTGGCTTTTTTTTTTTTTTCAATTCCACAACTTCACAGCTAATACTCCAAGGAATCACTAGTGGTGACATTGGCTTTCAACTTTTAGAGTTTACTTTCTGCTTCACAGATGTGGGCAGGAGATCGTTATTTGTGATGTTTCTATACCGTACAGAAGGTGCTGTTTTTATTCGAATTATTCTTGGGAAGGAGCCCTATGCAGGCGGTATGTTTGGAATCAGGTGAATGCAGCTTTAAGAAGATCTTTGATGCGATTCTCTTGACAGCTACTCATTAGAAGTGTCAATAAATATGACAATGAAAGAGTTCAGGAGAAGCGGGAGAGTAAAGTGTGGCTGTTTATCCTGGAATTCAGAAGACTTTGAGTTGATGTCATGGTGGTTGTGTTTGTGATTATTGGTGATGCTCTGAGGCCCCAAAGGGCCCCCTCTGGTAACAGTTCAAGCCCAGTGAGCAACCCTTGCTCAGGCTCAGCACCCTCCTGGCTACATCAATATGCCCCCAAGTTTCTACAACAAGCCTAAACACACAAGCACGCTATTACACTTTGCTATCCACAAACATTAAAGATTGAGCTTTGCTGGCAGGAAGACAAGCTGTTTCCTTTCCTCCCGCGTTATCAGTCACACTTCAAACTGGCAAGTCAGACACCCCGGATCTGAAAACTTACAGTCAAAGCTTTTAATTCTGCTCGGTTCGATGCTCCTCTCTCTCCCTCCCTGTCTGCCTGCGAATCTGTTTCCACTGACTAAGAGCAAAAAGGCAGAGACGTGCGGCTTCCACCATACAGATATTGGCAGAGTGTCATCGGAATGAATGAACCGCTCTTGCATCGCAACTGCCAACTTGTCAGCCGCGAGCTGGGATGCATGACTGACACCCCCTGATTGGTCGATTTAATATAGAGAGAGACGGAGGGAAGTAGACGGGTGCCTGCCTTCCTTGAGCTCTGCTAGAGCGGGAGATGGAGGGAGAGGTGTAAGTCCATTTGTCGAAGACATGAAGCGCTAACTCTCTAGGTATGGGCCTGTACGCCTTGTTAGAGAAAGGGAGATTTTTTTTTCATGCAGGGGGTAGCATGGGAGTTAGCATGCAGTTTGTTATCGCTTCACCCCGGATGTTTCTGACAAATCGACTCAGACAGCCATCAGACGGTCTGGCAGAACAAGACATTTCAAAAACTGGTGTCAGACCAAAATACACAGAGGTTAAAGAGCTCAGATGTGCTGGTGGATGGATTGACACACAAGGCCAAAGTGTCAGCGCTATCAGTGTAACCTGCTGCTTGGACATACTGATGCATGTATGGCTATTTCATGGAAATACTTCAAATTCTGATTCAAATCATGGAAAAGTTATCCTCATTAAGTGTGAAAACACAGTTGAAGGTTGAGTTTTGGGCAGACGATTGTCACATATTCTTCAAAATGTTGAAATTTTTCATGACTTTTCAACATACATATGTGTGCCCAGTATGTCTAGAGATCCCAAAGTATGAGAAAGAAAAACACCCTCACATTTTTATTTTTTCTGTCTATCACAAAATGTGTATTCCAAAAAGCCAGACTGGCTTCTCCATGCATTGCCCTGTGTAGTTTTGTTTGAAAATGCACTATTTTGTACCTTGTAACATGCTTTGAGCAAACAAACAAATTGTTGCTGGCTGCAGGAACCAATAGAACAGTTTTTGTGTTCTCCCATCATCCGAGAATGTGAAAAACTCAGTGAATTAACTTTATTTTGCCTCAAACAATTGGAAAACTGTCTCAATGAGGGTTAGCAGACAGCAAGAATAACTTCAATAACTAAAGCTCTGAATGGATTTATACCTATACCATATCAACCTCAAACTTGAAAAATGTCAGTTTTGCCATTTTTATGTTGTTTCACTGTGTATTTTGCAGATTAGCCTGTTGAAGTTAGTGTTAGCATGTTGCACAGCTGATTTGTCTCGCTCCAGTTGCAAACTCTCATTGCTGTAGCAATGTTGATGCAGTGTGTAAATCTGAGTGTCAAAACCCAGCTCTTAGGTTAGAGTGAGAAACACAGGAAAAAATAACCAATAAAAGTTTTAATGACTTAAAGTAAGCAGAATAAGTCAAACAAATTGCACAAATAGGTTCACAATGAATCTGTAGAGTCAGTATTGAGGGGATGGATGGGTGAAAATGTGCTGCAGGGCTGCTGCACTGCAAAAACAAAGAAAGCAAAAGAGTGGTGAGGAGGTCTGCCAGCCAAAGACTGACTGCTGCCTGTCTTATATGCATGCTGGCACACTAGACCCAGGTGTGTCCCATGACACTTGATTAGGGCTCATCAAGTCTGCAGCCCTGCAATGACACAACACTCAGCAGTAGCAGAGAAACCTGGCTAAGGAAACTAGCGGAGGGGCCTTCACATGAGGGACATACAGACTCTCCTGGATAAATTGTGTGAAGGCTAAGCCTTCACACAATTTATTAAAACAGAAACAAATATATAAAACAGTTACATGTGCAGGTGGGACCTAGAGACCTCACCTGTAAAAAAACAGAATAGCATTTACAAAAAGTTAAAAAATACAACACAGCACAATGTAAAATGTCAATATGAATATGAAATATATCTTCCACTCGATCATCACTACTGAAGAGAATTAGACAAATAAATGCAGAAACACAGTGGCACAGTGGCATAATGGCACAATCACGGGATACGATAGGTAAATTAAATGGTGGGAGGTCAATGAACCTTCATGTCATCATGGCCCACACCAAATGCGATTGCTTGTAAGGAGATCATATGAGAGGTGATGCATAAACACAAATGTAGGAGTCAGGAAATGAGTTAAAATGAGACATGTAAACTAAGCTAAGTGCTCATTTTAAGTGTCACAATGGTCAAATTACCGTACATTATGGCGATTTTGGAATTATTGATTGCGCATTGTACAAAGGGCAAAATTATTGTATAAATATGACAATTATTGCACATTTGGCAACACTGGTGGGTACCCTGATTTTTACAATAAATAAAAAGTATACTACAACGCAAACTCAGCTGGTATTGTTGTTATATCAGGAATCCTCCTGCTTTATTTTATCAGATAGACTGCCTTGAAGGTACATGTGAAAAACAAATGGTCAAACTGTGAGGAATTTCAGAAAACAATAGGCAGTTTCCAGTAACTGTCAAATTTAAAATTACAAATGTGAAATATACAGAATGGAAATGACAATTTGGAAAAAAAAATCCCATTTATCACAAATGTTTTTATTGCTCACATAAACTGCATCCCAGAGCACAAACAGCTGACACAGAAGGATACCTGAAATGTCATGAGGCGCAAAAGACGCGAAAAGCCAGTGACAGAGCTGCACCATGTGAACAGTTGGGATGATAACGTGTTGATATTGGAGGAGGTATTTTTCCAAATGGTGCCTCCAAATTGTGTTAGACTATAAAAATACTTTAAAAAAACACACAAGTGTGCTATTACACTTTAAAATAATACATTAATACTTCTATATATAAATCTATTTATACTGTATGCACTGATGTGAATGAAGTGTTGCTGGAGCTTTGTTATCTGCCTCTCATGTCTGTGCACCTTAAAGTTGCATGGATATTTACTTCTATCACCATTGATTAGAAACGATAATTTAATGAACTGGTTGATTCAACATGCACATCTGTTTCATTCTATCCAAAGTACACCCCACACCTCACTCCATCATCCTGGATTTGTTGTGGAGAAAATGACTGTTTGTGCTCTAGCGTAACTCATTCTGCAGCTTCCTTTTGGCTTTGTGGGACTCTGGTTTACCTCGTTTGAGAAACTGCTGTACAGCTGGATGGTGACAGGCCAAAGCAGAGCGCACTCTGTTTCAGCATGTAATTTCATGTTACTGGGAATCTAACATTATTGTCCACCCCCTCTACCCCCCCACGATCCAATTTAGAGACAGATCAATATTCAGCTTTGTTTATCAAAGTGACAGCTCCTGGATATTGCATTTTGCATTTTTATGTTTTCCTTTATAAGCGGGTATTAAAACATAATATATCTGAAGTCTTGGTTTTATGGGCTGACAAAGGGTGGGGAGGCGCTGTTAATGGTGTAAAACAGTTGAGGAATGGTGGCTGCTCCTGTTCGTACACTCGTAGTTACAAAAATCCATCACACACATCAGCATCAGTGTTTGCCTAATGAAGACGCTCTCTCGGCGAGTGTCGTCAATAACAGGCAAAATCCGCAGAGGAATTCCAGTAGGGGTGTGCATATGTGAATGTGCACACACGGATGTGAATGTGCATGCATTTGTGTGTGTTTTTTGTGTGTGTGCTCGCGGCTACCCGTACATACAGGAAAAGTCTCCTCTTGATGCTCAAGTCCCAAATCATGCATTATTTGCAAACCAACCATAAAGAAATGACAGTGGCAACCCTATGCATACAAATCAGGGCCCATTATCCACCTCAGTCTGTCAGTTAGCACGCCGTATGTGAAGGGAGACTTGGCCAAGGGGAGTTGTACCCGAGGTCCTGATAAATGCTTCGGCTGATTCCCCCTGTGAGTGATGGAGCACTAACCCTGTTTAGCTTCTTTAATATACTTGTATTAGCATGAATAAATAACAAGTGTGTCCGGATGCTACAAATATTTGATTGTGCCTCCGTAATAGGCTGCTGTCTTCCGTCACATGATGCAACTGCGACTCTCTTGGTGTCGCAGCTGAGGCAGACTGACATCGATCTTTATCGCCTGCCCCCTAAATCAATTATAAACCCCTCGGAGAGAGTGCCAGAGAGGGGCGAGCGGGTGATGATGGCTGCGCGGGGGTGTGTGCCATTCCAGCTGTGCCAGGCTTGTCTTTGTGTCTTTTGTACCCCTGTTCTTACCAAAAAAAAAAAAAAAAACCTTGATTTATCATTATGGGTGATGTAGCTCCACAATCATGGGGTGGGGGTGATAACACATGCCTATAGATTACAAATTCAGTCAGAGCTCGACTTTAGGTAAAGTCACATGCTGTAGATCTTACACATTTTCCTTTCAGATTGCAAAAGAAACTGCAGGGTGGTCAAGGTGTCCAGAGGGGAGATGTTAAAAGTTACTTTCAGGATCGTGATGGTGATCTGATAATAAAATCAAGATAGATGACATTCAAGGAGGAGTCTGCTTCTCCAAATTAACAACATTATGCAGGTTTCTCACTCATTTGTTTAGTTGTGGTGGCCTGCCATGATAAAAACATCTCCTGCCATGTATGCATTATATAAATTTGGACCTTGATTGTTCAGTGGGCACGCAATCGGAATATGTTTGTGTATTCAGATTGATTTTTCATTACTCCACACTTTTTAAGGTTGATTATATGTTGCTCCACAGTCTTTGAGTCTATTTGTGTTCAAAGAGGCTGAAAGATATCATTCTGTATCATTCTGCTGCAAAAGGTAACTTTTAGCATCTGTGTCTGAACACAAAAGTCACCTTTTGTGGCAGAATGATACACTGGCAAACGAGTCAGTTTACACAGCCAGACAAGACCATTTGTGGCAGTATGACACACCGCTGGTCAGCTGGACAGCTGGACGGCCCTTGTCACTGTGGTATGATATACCGGTGGGCGGCATCAGTTAAAAATACGTAATTGGTTCTGTCCAGCCTTGTTCTCAAGTGACCTCGCCTGTGCGTGCTGCATGTTGATGCCCCCGGTGCCATCGAGCCATCTGTCAGCATATAATAACAATGCCAAAAGTTCTGTCAGAGCGCATTGTCATCTGACGTCTTCCAATCAGGTTCCGGTTTGACGCAAAAGGTGGCTTTTGGTGTTCCGCTCATAGACCAAAAGTAGTGAAAGAGTGGCGCTATTTGATAAGATGAGTTGAGTTGAGTGAGAATGGCTATTATATGTAGACGTAAATAGCACTGACCAAGCTATTTACGTCTATGTCTGATATGTGACAAGTTTTACTGAGAATGTGTTGTTTTGACACAGATTGCAGCAGAAAATCAGGTGCACTAGGTTACTAGGTTCTAAGTTTGCTGTCACTCGCCTCTGCAGCAGCTGCTCCCCTAATCCATCGATCTGGCAGGATGAGCACCAGTCATCCATCACATGACTCAAACTCCTCAAATTGCTGCTGAGAAAAGAAAAAGTCCAGAAGAGTTGTTCCCATGCTGCTTTCAAAGCAAATATAGAGAGGGGACACAAAAAGGGACACGAACACACAAGTTGCAAAAAAAAAAAAAAAAAAAACAACAAACAAACAAACAAAAACAAAATGCTGAATCTGCCTAATTCTGTGGGAAACATGGAAGCACTGTTATGAATGATTCTCCATGGTCTTCTGTTGTGTCAGTGGCCCAGACACTAACAGCATAAAGATTGTACCTTCTCCTCTCTGTCTCTGCTCACTCCTCCTCTACGACCTGCTGTTCAGACAGATGCCCTGTACACACCTCCCACACATGCAGCATTAAGCCATTTGACCTCTGACCGCTCTCTGACAGAGTTGGTAGAGAGACGGACAGATACACCGATCGCTATGTTCATTAGCTGTGGCAGCCACACTGGAGCCTGCTGCAGATTAATAGCTGAGTTTTACTAGCTATTACTAATGTTTTGGTTTTAATGACAGCTATCCTATCAGACTACCCAAAGCCAAAGGCCCCCCACGCACTCTTTGTTGCTATAAGAGACCATTAGTGTCAACTAGTGAAGAAAAATAGGGAGAGAAAAAGAAATTGCTAAAGAGAAAGTGCTTTTTCAAAAGCTTTTCCATCACAGATACTTTTTTCTGTTCTCATAAACAAATGGAGCAAAGCTGCCAACAAAGACATCTTTCATTATTTCATTCACCCAAATATGTAAAATACATAATATATTTGCATGCCTGCCTAAACAATACAGACAACTATAAATAAGACAGAGACCCCACAGGGTTAAACACAAAAATGAAAGATAAATAAATAAAAGTTTATTAATTTGAAGTTCCATATGTTAAGCAGAATTTGGAAAATTCCCTGTTGTATATGGCAGTTCAGTGCGACTGTCTGCTATATGCACACACACTCGGTATAGACAAAGAGCTCCACTAATGTATATTTGTCTGAAAAAGCCAATTAAAGGTGTGAATGTATGCATCCAAATGATTACAGATAATAATGAATGCAAAGGCTGAGGACAGTGTCAGAATGTGTATGTGTTGTGTACAATATGTTTTGTGAATGTAGTAGTTCCTATTCATAGTCTAGTATGTGAAATTATAAATATGTGTCCAGCCATGGAAAAACCAGGAACAAGTCATCAGAGGGGCATTTTGAGTTATTTACAGATTCTGAAAGTGTAGTTTCTAAGCTTTCCAATGATTCAAATTAATAGCAGATGCTCACAGTTTCAATGAGTGTATCATGGCATTTTGAAACAACAATACTGAGCTAGCTAGCTAGCTAGATAACTTGGACATTTATTAAACTCACAGTGGATTATTAAATGATAGCTTCTAGAATGAAAAACAGTTTGTAATCTCTGTATGTGACTTTAAATGAACACAAACATAGCGTAGATAATTTGGACGTTAATGAAAACTAACCCCATAAGAAACTGAAAAGTAGCCCTGCAGACTTCATTGCCTCCAATCAGATAACAAGTTCAGGGGTGCTTTCTTTTCGTCACAGGCTTCTTGGTGGATGTAGTCATCTCAGAAGTAACTACTGTAAGCCTGTTTTATTCTAATGTCCTGCCACTCTCTTTCGGTCGCCAAAGAATCCATGCGTATGTTGTACATAAGCTCTGGAAAAAGTTTTCGGCTACACAACTGTGTCCAGAGGAGAGAATTCTCCTTTCTTCTGCTGTAGCATTTTGCTGTCATCAATTTGTTCAGTTTCATCTCCTAGTTTGGGTTCAGAATCAGAAGTGAGATCAGCTTCAGCATGACCAGAAGCATCTTGAAGAACTACTGCCAAATATTTGCGCTGTGACAGTCCCGATTTAGTTCTTCTGCAATTCGTTTTTCCTGCTCCATCTTCATTCAATGATGAAAACACACACAGCTTCCAGAAGTAGCAGCAACAGTTACTAGCCTATTTTAAATGCAGGAGCGACTGCTTAAGTAGCCATGTGGTTCCTCTTTAACGTGCAGCTGATTGGCTGAGAAAAGGAACAAAAGCACATGAATAGCCAAAGAAATCCAGTAAACTAATTTACAGCGGTATCACCACACCCCCAACTAGGAACCAGCTTTTCCCCTAAAACAACCCAAATTCAAATACAAAGTTTATGGTTTTAAGGCCCCCAATACTGTTATTTGAAGCATGGAACGGCTTCTTCGTGATTTCAACTTGCATATTCTGCAAAAAAACAAAAATCACGAAATGAAAAAAAAAGAAATCGATTTTTTTTGTTTACACGACTTGTGCCGGGCCGACTTGTTGCTGGTTTTCTAGAGGCGGGTCACATATCATGAAATTATTAAGTTTATAATATAGTCTGTATATAAAGTTAGAATATTGATGCTCAGTATATTTACAGGTCACTCAGTGTGTACTAAACCAGAACAAAGTGTATTTTCTGGAGTGATGCTGACCACCCCTCCCGCCCGCCGTATAGTCGCACTCACCCTCCTTATGCTACATCGTCACTGGCAGCGTTTAAATCTGATGCTGTCCCTCCACGTTTCATGTGCATGTGACAGGTTCCTCAAGTTTTGTTTTTAGTTATCCCAAAAAGTGGTCACAAGTGTGCTGCAGCTTGGCAGGTGTCTCACCTAGGTGTCACACCATCCACCGTCCCCTCCCCCTTCTCACCAACAAAGTCAGCTTGTACACTATCTCTTCTCTTTGGAAATGTTAATACATTTCTAACGTGCAAATTTAACATGTTTCAGAATCATAGGCTACAAAGCCGTTTGGGCGGAGAATGGCATTCCTTTTGATACTGAAATCATGTATGCTTATCTTTTTTTATACATTTGAGGTAGTTTTCACATGTTAGAGCAGTCCCTTGGTGTACACCAGATGCAAAAATTATACGTTGTTTCATTTTTCAGCTAGTACAGCTCGCTTTCACACACCTTTGTTTTTACTCTGGTCCAAAGGCCGCACAACTGGCGGAGCGTCATGTTTCCATGACTCCCGGACGGAAAAATAAGCGCATAGTGTCATGTTTGCATGACTCCCGGGTCTTGACTGGAAAAAGAAGTGCTGAGAAGTAAAGAGAAATAAATGTGCACAATGGAGCCACAACAACTACGCCTGTTGTTCCTGGTGCTGGTCGTTGCATTCGTTGTCGTTTGTATGTACCACTCTCAACAAACGACAAGGTTTGAAAGTGAAGCGAAGTGAACTAGGGGAGCCTTTTTAGCTCAAACTCGTGGAGTAACGCCAGATAGTTGGGGTGGATCGAGGTCGGGTGCTTTCACTTTACAAACAAACCGTACCAGAGTTCGCTGGTAGCTGTACCGAGACCACCTCCTAAGGAAGGTCTCCGTACCGCCGTTTTGGTCCGCACCAGACCAACTAAAGACAGCATTAATTAAAAACCTGTAAAATGTATCAGAGACTGTCCTTCCAAGATCAACAGCATCAGTTGTCTCAGCAAGCTCCCCAAAACGACATGTTACACTGAAGTGACAAAGGCCTGTCATGGACATAGTAATTATGATGCGGGCAAATGAGGTAGGCCTGTGACATTACTGAAGAGTGAGATATGCTGAAGAGGTCAGGGTGGATGCAGATATTTTTTTAGGGCATTTTTGCTTTTAATTGATAGGACAGCATGAGTTTGAAAGGGGGAGAGAGAGGGAATGACATGCAGCAAAGGGCTGAGACAAATCTTATCCATAGCATTTTTACATCATAAAACAGATTTTTTTTATTGTTTTTTTTACACAGAGTCATGAAACACTACTTTTTTATATAATTTGGAGAACTTGTTGATTTATCATGTTTTCAGGACCAAACCCACACAGATTCAGTTGTACACAGTTGTCCGTGTACAACTAAATCTCTGTTTCTGTACATTTTTTGACACTTTCATTTTCAGAAGTGAATTTGTACATAATACGAATACATGGAAAATGTAAAGAGTGATAACTGCTTGAATTGGTTGATATCAAGGTGTCTACTCTTTAGTTTGTTTTTTACTGAAAGCACAGGAAAAATGGACAGGAATAGAAAAGAGAGACGCCCGAGCGTAGCCCGAGCCAGATGAGAGCGTGTGCAAGCCAGCGGAGTGTTGAGAATCCCTCTCTTCTCCCAGTGCAGAATTGAGACTGACATTTTATATTTTCCATTGAATTACACCTCATCTGAAATTCACTTTGAACAGTTTGAAATCTTAACTTCATCTTTGGCATGGCATTACATCTTGGGAAAAAAAATAAAATAAATAAGGCAATAGCAATCATTTTACCCCAACAGTCTTGATCTGTCAATCATTTCCAGTGATCTGAAGACGCACAAGTGCGCTGAGTGAAGAAAATCAAAATGAAGGAAATAGGATAAAATGTACATCAGTTATTCATCAAAAACTAGTTCAACCAAAGTCAGATTTTCTCCCCCTTTCTTCCTCGCAGCTAAGTGCAAATACTGACACATGTACTTCAAGGCTCCCCACTGCATTTTCAAAGAAGGGATCTGGCTTTATTAAAAATTCATAAGGTCACATTAATTAGAGACAGAATTTTCTTTTTTTTTTCCCTTACATGAGAGCGATGAAGAAATCAAAAAAAGGAGGCCCGGAGGATCGTTTTGATTCGGTTGGCCTCAAAATGAATGGAGAAGGTGAAAGGCACAAGGCTAAAACACGTGCTTTGTTCTGAGGCCAGTCTCTTTGTTCATCAAACCCACGACTAATTTGTTCACCCGCCCCCACCTCACACACACATACACACACACACGCACACGCACACACACACACACACACACACACACACACACACAAGCACTACTCAGCCATATTTCTCCTTTATTGTATATTCTTTTTTAGTTGAGTGCCACTGATTTGAAATGCTAATTAAACATATTTTTAATGTATTCACTGGGCTCATCAAGGCAGGCTCATATATCAAAGTGTCCAAAGTTGTATTGATGTCGGATATCAAAGAGGTGATTACTTCGTAATATCCAGAATTTTTAGCCGTTAATTGTCCTCGTCCTGGTCCAAAAGCATTTCTGGAGTGATAACACAGCAGACATGAAGGACTTTTTTTTTTTTTTCAAAGAACACAGGACCAACAGCTGCTGATATACAGATAATTCCATTTGCCTTCGTTTGCCAGATTGTTGTATCAGTTTTTATTCCAGTTTTGTCTTTTCATGTGAAAATTCAGCCTTACACATTAGCAAGAGCAACTCGTGCACCCTCGTTAATGTACGAGAGACTTGCAAACAAACAAGCAAACAAACATGTGCTTCCTCTCGTATCTTGTCACCGCATTGTACAGCACATGCACGCACTCACGCATATTTACACAGCGCACGCAGCCTGTCAGCAGGTAAAAAGACTGTGTGAAGTGTGTGTGCACGTCAAATCCACAAACAACAAAAGATGCGCTATAAAATACATGAAAGGAAATAATTCATTAACAGCCTACTTTACATTTTTTTCCACCCCCATTTCCCACTAATTAGACTCAAAAACAATAAGAATAGCTGCACTTCTATTTCAAACAGCAGTGATAATAATAATGCTGATGGTAAAATACTTATAACAGGGCTGTGTTCTTTATATCAAAAGGCACCGTGATAAGGGAAAAAGAACAATGAGCCATCAGAGGATCCTTTCTTTTATTTTCATTTTAATTTTTATGCGTCCTTCCTTTGTGATGGTGGCAATGATTCCTGCTCTCTCTCTCTCTTTCTTTCTCCCTTTCTCTCTCTGCGTGTCTGATGTAGCTAATGCCATTAACTCTCCCTGCCACTTTCCAGGTCACTAATTCTTCAGCTCTGAGTTCATTGTGCCCAGACCGCGGTGCTGTCTCCATAACGAGGTTATTTCTGGGTTATTACCTTCCTCTATGATATGGCACCTGATGGAAGGCAAAATTGATATAAATCAAAAACGGTCTGCAATGAAAATTGAAATATTTGCTAATTTCTGCTCCCTTCCCTCCCCTATATCTGCATATTCAGACAACAAACACTTTGGACTCCTCTTTTCCATTCATACCATACTAACATACTGTATATTAAAGGTACTTCATAAAGCCGATCATGGGCCTTTGCATTTACACCTGATATTCCAACACATTCTCATCAAGGACCTGCAATCACTTTTTTGCAGATTTTTATGTGGTGTATTGGCTCTTCAAGGTATTTCAACAGGTAAAAGGAGATAAAAAGGACTGGAGTGGTTATAATCTCAGGCACAGAACAGGTAAAATAATACAGGCTCATATGGATAATAGGAGATAATACATATTTTTACATTACCCATCTGTAAAGTACAATAGATCTTCCAAATGTAATTGAGATTTTAGACATATTAAACACATACAAACAATGGGAACAACAATATTGTCTGTAATCATGTAAATGTCATACATGATCAACTATAAATCGCAAACGCGTGAAAATTGGGTTTCAAGAAACATTAAAGTTCCACAAAGGCTCTCCTATGCTCTTACCACAGACATAAAGTTATGTATATTTATATGCTACGACTGTATGATCAATGTGAGAGCAGCTGAAGATGTGAATACTGGGCAATACAGCTTTGACAGGTTGCAAGCGCTCCTGTGGACAGCAATCGGTTTCTGGCAGACGATCACTTTCTGGCACAACACCTATCAGTTGTTCGGTTCAGAAATTGCTTTTAGTGGCTGATCTGTAACAAAACTTCAACTTCAAAACACTCTCAATACAGCGTCATCTTATGATGCTTTTTCACTGCATGGTACCAGCTCTACTCTACCAGGCCCCCAAGAAGTGCGCCACACTCTGAAGCAAAATTTACATAGTGGCCGAAAGTAGAACTACAGCGTCACATGATGCACACTGGCCCAGAAAGACTTTTCCCCATTTGGTTAACAATGGGAAAGAGACCTCATTAAATCACTGGATAATTTTTTTGAGACGCTAACTTTAAGGAACACATTTTTTAATAGCCATTAAGTCCTAAATACGTAAAATGCACTATTTTCCGAGAGATTTGGAATTTCCAAGATTTGGAATTCGGTATTTCTCCAGACATAAAATGAACGCGCACAGGACCCGTGGGACTCTACCGCGTGAACGCGCATGTAACTCTTGGAGTCCCTGACACAACACAAGCTTCATGCCGGCCGTAGTAATGGATATTTTTGAATCATAAATCATAATTTTTAACATTTTACAACACATCCATACACTGTTGGCTGTAAAGCCTGTAATATGGACATCTTACCATGTCTGTATCAGAGACCGTACATCGTGTCTATGGTCTGTATTCCAACTACCGGTTATCCGGAAGCAGTGCAGAGCACTAGTGACAGTTACTAAATGGTGTTGAACGTAGTATTTACTTAAAGTTGAGCTGTGTAATAATGCACGGGGCGATGTTACAAGGCACCACCTTTTATTATATTTTTTTGGGCACAACACATTTTGATTCTGGGCATCATGGTTAGCACTGTTGCCTCATGGTTAGCGCTGTTGCCTCACAGCAGGAACAGAGAGAGGGTCCCTGGTACGAAACCCGGTTGGAACGGGGTTCGGTCCGTGGGCGGGGGCCCTTCTGTGTGGAGTTTGCATGTTCTCCCCGTGTCTGCGTGGGTTCTCTCCGGGGTCTCCGGCTTCCTCCCACAGTCCCACAGTCCAAAGACATGCTGGTCAGGTTTATTCTGTCATTATGTGCACTATGTGCATTGTCTTGTTTTTCTTACCTGTTTGTTGTTGTTGAGTGGAGCACTGTTACGAACAGAATTTCCCTTGGGATGAATAAAGTATTCTGATTCTGATTCTGATTCTGATTGATTGGTGACTCTAAATTGCCTTTAGGTGTGACTGTAAGTGTGTATGGTTGTCTGTCTGTATTCACATCTTCAGCTGCTCTCACATATGGTTGTCAGCCCTGCGATAGTCTGGCGACCTGTCCAGGGTGTACCCTGCCTTCCGCCCGATGACAGCTGGGATTGGCTCCAGCCCCCCGCGACCCTTAGAAGGACAAGCGGTTACAGAAAGTGACTGACATTTTGATTCTGTTCATTTAATTTCTCCGGTCGTGATTATGATATGATTCCCTGATAAGTTGTATGTATATTTGTGTGTGTGTGTAGAGAGAGATAAATATACCATTATCTGATTATCACGTAAATATTAAAACCGACAGCACCACTGTCATTATACTGCCGATCAGCTGTTGTTGCTAATAAGCTAAGCTAGTACCAGAGGAATGCTCGTGAACGAGCGCTGTTCGCTTTGAGCACTCGACTTAAGTAACTTGTGTGAGCAAGCCAGTGAGTTGGAGTCAATGCGCGGGTACACTTGGCCGTGTTCGGCTGTCGTTAATCACTTCTATGCATGCTCTATGGGCCAGTAGATCCGGGTATTTTACACTTTTCTAAACCCAGAAAAAGAGTTTTCTCTGCTCCATGTGCCACTGAGCAGCTCTCATAGGAATGAACGAGCCCCCCCCCCACAGCTGTATCCAGATTTATAATAGATCCATGTACTCTTCTCGCCTTTGGTATCAGGTACTTTTCTAGGGGTTGTTTTCCATCAGGAGATAGTACTGGCTCAGTGTAGCTGGTCATAGCAACGCCGTGGGACACTCCCACTTTGGGGGAGCCCCATTTTCCGGTGCACACCACTACTACAACATGTAACATTAATAAATTGTGCAGCAGCACGCGGTCACTGCGGAAAAAGATTCTACTAATACCCGCCGGTACATTTCCTCTCTCTCTCGGTTCCTTCTGTCAGATGAGGAGGAGTTAAGGTGACTACGTAAATGTAGGAAGTTGAGCGCAGCACTGCTTCATGCATAGCTGGTCGCAGCAGGAATAAACACGGAAGTTAAATAGTGATGTTCAGATACAGATATGCGGAAATAGAATGTAATAAGCGAATAAACACCCAACATTGACATATTACTTCTATTTTTTATTATTTCAGGAACCTGTATGTGCAGAAAATATATAATCTATAACACAAAAGTGAACCATTTTTTAGAGCTCCTACTGAACGTCTCAGGGGAGCCGAGCTCCCCCGTAATTTGGCATACACACAGACTCACACTTGCTGGATACATTCGGTAGCTAGCAAGGTGAGGAATGTTTGCAACTCCTCGAGTGACCATGGCGTGATCTTTCTGTGGCGAAAACCAAAAAAATGGTGAGTAAGAGTAGAGTAGAGCTGGTACCATGTAGTGGAAAAGCGCCATTAGACTGATATTGTATTTTTTAGCCAGGCCTTTTTAAAGTTGCTAAAACATGTTGTGATATCAACCCCTACATGATTATGTTGAGCCATGGGGTGCGTACCAACCCCCAGCTGCACTGTCTCTAACACACAGTCTGACACTGCATAAGTATCTCATACAGCCCCACTTCAAAAATCCATCCAACTATCCATTTAATGCTATACACAAGACACGCTGCCCTCTCTTTCACTTTTTTGGTTGTGTGCTGCTTTCATTACCACGGATACTTATTTCACTTTCTGGTCCATGCAGTGCATAAAAGTAATAGTCAGGCGCAACACACACAAGCCTTCTGTGGTGGTCTGGTCTGCCTTTTGTGGTGTGTTGGTATTGGACAGTGGTCTGCAGCTTGGCAGGCATCTTGGCTCAGTTCAGTGCTATCTACTGTGCCTTCCACTTCCTGACAAAAATCAGCCTATATATTATGTCACTTTAGAATGTTGATATGATACATATTAAATATGCAACATGATTTGCAGAAATATGCAATGCAAACAAATTTTCCAATGGCTACTGATCTGCAAGAATGTGTGAGATGTGGTTGCCTGAATAACTGTGAACAAAATACAATACAAATGCAAAGAACTTTCCAGAAAATCCTGCACATTTTACGGTTTAACCCTTTGAAACTTGGATCAACAGCAGTTTTCTTGTGCTGCATTCAGATACCTCTCAAAAGCATGTAAACTTCTAAAATGGGAGTAAATTTGTTTTATTTCTTTCAAAAACGTGGGAATGGGGCATCAACAATTTGGCAAAAAAATGTTCTGCAAAATGCAAGAAATTTGTAAAAGGTGAAAGAAAAAGGTTATCAGAATTTTTTTCTTCTATTTTTTAAAATAGAGATAATGCCCCCAAAACTATAGTTCTAAATAAATACTTTTAAAATTATTATTCAACTTTTTAGCATTAGACATTTTCTTTTAATGTTGCATTATCCTTTTCTGTGACATTTGGACGAACTCAAAGAAACACTGAAGAGTGCTTGAGTATTGTTAATGGACTTGGTGGAGGGTATTTTTTTTGCCTTTTCTGCCATGATTAGCACCTGGTTATTTCCTTGTTTGTTTTTTTCTTTTTAACTTTTTTTCTTTATTTTCCAGGTAATTGTCTTGTGACTTTTTAGTAATTTCTTGCTAATTTTTGGGTATTTTTTTTTATCAAGCTGCTCACTGCATATCCATGTATTTGAATGGAATCATGCTAAATAATTCAGGTTTCAACTGTTACATTTCAAACTAGTAATGCCAGTGGCTCTTTTCTCCTGAACTCTCACGACTACTCTGCCAGTTGTCGATTGTTGTACCGCGAATCCCATTCATTTTACCCCTCAAATCAACCACACTACCACACAGTACTTTTAGGAGACTCCAGGGTTGATGGCAGTTCTGAGGGGTAATGGATGTTGAGGGAATAATAACTTCCAAATATGGACAGGGCTGAAACAAAGGAGGGGAGGTTGTCATGTTCGCACAAGCTTCCGAACTGTAACATATCCCTATCAGGCTCAAGGGATGAAGCGAGTAACAATAAAAATGAAACTGGCTAAAAAAGAAAATGTGAGAAATGGTGAATAAACAAAAAGGTGTAATTTATTTTTTTCTTCAAAATCTAACACAAAACTACTTTCTTTAAAATCAGAGAAACCAAAACCAAATTAATAACTCAATCAAACACATAAAAAGTTCACCCTCCTCCAAAATGGGAGTAAAGATCACTGATTACAGTGCAATACAACTAGTTTCTACAGTTTGCAATCCAGCAAACAGCTGCTACTCAAACACACTGGCTCTGACAGTTGGCTTCTTCAGTCTTTATATGCTGCCTGCTCCTGATCAGCAGATTCAGCACAGGTGTGCTCAATCACTCTCTGCATGGTGAGGAGGAGAGGAGGGTGGCACCTGGAGAGGCACACAAACAAACAAACACACACACACACACACACACACACACACAAAAGGAATGGCATGAAAAAGAGTACAGCCATGTCTTCCCTTGTAACAGTTTCAATAACACTTAACACACATACAATCGTTGGTTTTGGTGACATCACAAGTTGTTGCAAAACACCCACACTGTCCCACTTGCTGTTGACATATTTATTGAATGAATAAAATTATGTTTTGGTCTAACAGACCTTTATCAGATATGATGGCAGCGTCAGAACTTTTCTCCATACTATATCCAAACACAGAGGGTTAGTCCCAATATCCCTTCTCGACTCATCCATCCTCAATCTTGACCTGGAAATCGAGCAAGACCAAAGGTCTTAAGGATGTCCCAATTGCTTAAATGCACCCGGAGGAGTCGAGGAGAGAAGAGGATCTCAGAGGAGAGGGAAGCGAGAATACATGGGAGCAGCCCTCACAAAAGTCTTTTGCCGACCGGCAACAGCCCCATGATGAGATATCAGTTGATAATATCCAATCAGCAGCTACAGCTGATCGGACTGATCTGATGCATCACAACATCAGAGGAGTTTTATTCGGACGGAAGACAGATTAGAGATTAAACTCAGCTGCATCACTCCTAACTTTTATCCTTTATTGTTCTCAGATTCATCATCTGGTTGAAAATCTGAACAACAGAAGAAGCAAAAACAATAAAGTTTTTTCCCTCGTTAACTTTTGTTATGGAATCAATGAAAGTCTGAGAGAGCCTGTCTGTCAGCAAAAAAACACTTTTTACAACACAAATTGTCATTTCTATTCCATCACATGTGATCATTCCTGTGCATTGAGCTTGAATAAATCATATAATCATGGGCTATTCTGTAATTCTAAAAGTATACAGGTGTTTGTTACACTGACTGTAGGCTGTGCTAGCTCAGACCTCTGGGTTCGCTGCTAAATGCTTTGTGTTGAGATGATATTTCAGACTTGAGGTACTCTGATGGTACAAAAATTCACGTTACAAAGCCACTGTGGCTTATTTTAAACTTGTCTTCTGTAGCTTCAAGGGATTTACATAGTTTTTGCTTGTTTATATCGTGATTCCAAAGTTAGAAATAAATAAATAAATAAACATTTTTTCCTGTGATGCCACTGGTTTGGTCCCATTTATATATCAACAGGCAGGGTGTGAGTAAAGAGGGGTTTCAAAAAAACGTGGCATTTTGCTTTCTCTCTTTTTTTTTTTGTATTTGCCCTTGCAGTCCCATTTTCAATTATCCTGTTGAGGAAAGGCAGAGTCGGATTCCCAGACAATCCCATTTCCAGGAGGTAGGCGAGGTGTGAATGTGAGTGCACGGGAGCAGAAGAGTGGCTGTCGAAGAGAAAGAGACTGGCATTTGACTCTGCTGAATAAGCCGAAGGTGTTCAGTCTGCCAGGTTAGAGAGGTTACGAATGGGAGGGGAAAAAGGAAGGAGAAGTGAGGGGGGGGGGTCTGTGTATGGTGTTCAGGTGTTAATGAGGGAAGTGAGGTGTACAGTTAAAAAGCAGCAGGTAGAGGAGGACAGAGAGGGAGCGAGGGAGAGGGAGGGCAGGAGTGATCTGGGTTTCAGCCTTGCTCATTACGGTCTGTCTCATTGAGAGGTGAAATGAGGCTTGCTGATGGCTCGGCGTGGAAGGTATCGTCCTTGTCGAATTGAATCATGGCAGAAAAGGCAAAAAAATACCCTGCACCAAGTCGATTAACAATACTCAAGCACTCTTCAGTGTTTCTTTGAGTTCGTCCAAATGTCACAGAAAAGGATAATGCAACATTAAAAGAAAATGTCTTTTGTTACCCTCCAGCCGCCACTGGGCATGACCTAGAGGGGAGAGAAAAATCTGCAGCAACATGTCATTTGGGAAACATCATCACAGAAGTGTTGTCTGTGTTTTGTTTTTTTTGTTTTTTAATGAATTAATTTGCTCTTTGTTATCCACTTATACATGTGATGTTCTTATGGTGATGAAAAGAGGGTGACATGCATGAAGAAATGCTGTCTGGACTTGAACCACAGATGTTGCAGTCACATCTGTGTGTGACACTGCTGCTTTTTTAATGTTGTTTTATACAGACCTTCTTGTGGAAGACATGATAAATGTGGCAGCATACAGTACTTTTTATTGTACTTTTTAATTGCATTTTATTGGGTTTTTTTTTTTGTTTTTCCTTTTTTTTTTTTTTTTTTGCAGATGCTATTAGTTTATGATGTCCATAGCCAATTTTGCTATGTGGGTGTAAAGACCCAATGTAGCTATTTCAGCCCATTCTGAACTCGCCAAATAGTGCTGTTCTGTCAGTGCTTTCGGCGTATGAGGGTGATGCCAAAAGCCACCTTCCACGTCCAACCAGCATGCGGCTGAATGTGAGTTGCATGTGTGTTTAAATGGGCTCTGACTTGCAAAAGTTTTGAAATAAGTGATGCCTTTAATTGCAAAAAAAAATAAATGCACACAAAAAGTTTGAGAGAGCAGGAAAAGATTATATGGAGAAAACAGGATTTGATACTGAAGTAGTTTTTGGGGTGACAGATGAACTAATACAGTGCGTCTGCAGTATATGACTGTACCCTACACACATGTAACATGCGTGCACCTTTGTGTGTCCGTACAGTGAAATGTGCCCACCGCCTCATGCTGCTGCACTGTATGCATCCTCGTCACCTCGTGTGTTGCCTGTGTGTGAGTGTGTGTGTTTGCCACTTAGTGTGATTGAGAGCAGAGTGGCGCTGAGATGGCAGCTGGCGAGGCTAATCCCCGTACGTGAGGGACGCAGCCCAGCCCCCGGTGTCACCCAGACCTGCCAGGCCTGACGGAGGTGCATTCAGCCCGGCCGCTTAGTGTCAGTCGTCCCCTGTCACTCAGTCCCATAATCACCCCCATGAATGACAGACAGGCCTTTCCCTTTGATGGTGCAGGGGATTTTAGAGGAGAGCCAAAGAGCTGCAGCGATGATCCGCCACTTCGTATGTGTGTGTGTGTGTGTGTGTGTGTGCGAGCAGGGATGTTTGCATGTGTGTGCGGGTGGATGCCACCAGGAGGGCTGTTTTTTCATAAGGGTGTAAGATGATGATTCTGATCCAGCTTAATGATGAAGATGAAGATGGTGGTGCTGAACACGATGATGATGATGATGATGATGATGATGATTACCTTGGTAGCAAAGTGTGCCAATGATGTGTGATGCAAAAGGATCAGAGGGGCAGCCACTCCACTAAGGCAAAGCCAGAGGGACCAAAAGAGACAGCAACACAAAGCTGCGGATTTACTGTGTGTGTGTGTGTGTGTGTGTGTGTGTGAGGAGAGAGAGGAGAGTGTGTGTGTGAGAGTTTAGCGGTGTCACACACTTGCACACGCTTCACATTTGAAGCAGGAAAATCTGAAATACACATGTAATCGCACGATTATGATAATACACATCAAGTGTCATCTTAGTTGATATTCTGCATGTGACGGGGAGTCGTGTTTGAGTGTGTTGCTATCAATGGTGAGGTTGTTGGTAAAAATCCTGTCAGGCCTCTGACAGTTCAGATTCTTATTGACTCTCATAGTACTGGAATGCTTGCATGTGTGCGTGTGTTGTGTGAGAAAGAGAGGCATGGTGCAGACAGATTGAGCAGTAGTACTGAACAATTTTAAACCTGACAAAGGCTGCATTTTAACGTCTTACCCATCCACTTTGAGAAAAAAACAGGTTTTGCACTGACTAACTTTGATTAAGTGTGATTTGCAAAGTCATGACTCAGTTAAATCACGACATAGACATGTCCATTAATCATTCAACCCTTTGAAATCTGGATTGACTTTCACAAATTATTTAATTCTTTGGAACTTGTGCAATGGGGTTTTAGTTCTTTCAAAGACATGGGGGGGGGGATCCATGAGCAAAAAAAGTCCCACAAATTGCAAGAAATAAGTAAAAGTAGTTTTAAACCCCCCACAAAATGTTCAGAAAACTATATTTAGGATTATTGAAGGTATATTTTGAAATTATGTTACAGAGAAAAAAAACCCTCTTTTTGGGGAGGAGGTCTATTTTTTTTTACTTTTTCTTTTTGCTTTTTTCAAGTAATTTTCTTGGAACTTCTTATTAATTTCTTGCTAATTTTTTGGTTCCTTGTTGCCTTCTCCCTATGTTTTGAAAAAAAATCAAATCAATTTCTTCAGGTTTCAAATGGATAAAAAGGTTCTCCTTTCAACCATAACCACTTCGTAATTGATCCTAATCATTTAAATTAGATGTTTTCTTTAGTGTGATAGTAACCCTGGTGTTTGGAGTCCAAGTACCTCCATGGTTACAGTGTGAGCAAACTGCTCTAGGGTTGGATTGGAAGCAAGTCGAGACCACCCCTTTTAGACGACCTCTTGCTGTGTTCACATATGCACAAACGCACCTGGTCAAAGGAGGAAATGCTCCCTGTTTTGAAACTGCTCCAAACGAACAGGTGTGAAAGCTCCCTTAGAATTTCTAGCTGTTGCGACCAGCCTAAAATGGCTGTCTAGGGATTAGGAGGACAATCATGTCAAAGTGTTGAATTTAAAATTGTACTTTTTACTGAAAAGTCATGCAGAATGATCAGATTGCTTTGGGCATCATTGTGTTGTAAAATACGACAGAGACAGAAGTAGGCAAAACAGCTAAGGGCTCAATGGATGCAAGTGTGTTTCTTTCCATCCTGCCACGGACACAGCTCTTTGTCTGTCTGTGTGTATCATTGTCTCGCGCAGTAATTGCTTAAAGCGAGATGCATTCTGTCGAGTGGACTCCCAAATGAAAATATGTTTTCACCCTGTTTTCAATCATGGTCTGCAACAGACAATTAAAGGTCTCTTAATCCCTGGATGCACATTCACCTCCATGGCTCCTCGCTCTCAACTAGTGAAAACCCACGCAAATAAACTCTGCGTTGTTTTCCTCTCACCAGTTTCTCCTCAGATTTTCTTTTCTTGTCTCTCTTCTATTTCCAATCTTGAACTCATGAGTTTTCTCTGATAGTGATCCTGTTAAATTAAGTGCCTGAGCTTTATCCAGTGCCCTCTCACCGTCACTCCTTTAATTTAGTCATTATAATTAACCATTAACTGGTGTCAGTTTCTGGGCCACTAACAGGCCCACTCAGTTCTGCTTGTCTGCATTATCACAGTTTGGGGGAGAAAGTAAATTATAATGAAGGGCTATATAGTCCAATTACTGATAAAAGCAGCCAAGTGCGCTCCTTGTAATTAGGTGCCAGTATCCCTCCCTCCTTCTCTCTCCCTCTCTTCCTCTCTCACTTTCTCAGAGTGACACGTTGGAAGGGAATATATGCATAATAGCTATTTTTATTACCGTTAACCTCTTACTCATGTTCTTAACCCAGTGACTTTCAATCACGGAGACAAGGGGATGCCACAGTGAGACCTTATCTCGCAAGCAATTATTTTATGTACTCCACATGCCTGTTAAACAAAGTTAACTGATAGAAGTGGGAGTGTCGAGAAAACGGGAAGGAAAGGAGAAAACTGTGGAGAGAAGGAGGCCGGAGCGGAGTGAGGAACTGTAGGACAGTGAGAGGAAACAGGCGGCGGCGTATCCTTCTGTTCCCACTCTAATGGGATGGAGCTGAGCTGTCTCTTGTAGCTGGGTCGTGTAGTTCCCCACCAGAGCACTTACAAGTCAGGGCTGGTAATTAAACTGTACGATCAGCTCCCTTTCCTTTTCCCTTTTACCCCCTCCCTCTCTTTTCTTTTGTCTCTCAGTCTACCCTGCCCGTTCCTTCTCCCCTTTCTCTCTCTTGGCAGGTGAGACAACATGCTTTGGAAGAGCGTGAATTAAGAGGAGCGATGGGTAGAGACGAGGAGAGGAAGACCAAATTAAGGGCTGCTGGAATGGGGGGGGGGGGGGGGGGGGGGGGGGGGGGGGGGGGGGGGGGGGGGGGGGGGGGGGGGGAGCAGTGCAATGGGTTTTGAACGCGGTCTTAATTCAAAAGACTGGAGGGTTTTTTTTTTATACGTGTGAACTGTGCGGAGAACTTGGAGTTAAGTCTCATCCTGGTTGAACATAATTCCTGTTAACCTAAGGCCATTCATTCAGCACCAGTGCAGCAAGACACTGGGCCACATTTACTACAAGGTTTATGTTCTTTTATTTATTTTTTCAGTTTTTTTTTTTTTTTTTTTTTTAAATTTTTTTTTTTAGGCTTTTTTTGCCTTTATTTGATAGTACAGCTGAAGACTTAACAGAAAGGTAGGAGAGAGAGGAGGAATGACATGCAGCAAACACCCAGCAGTTGGAATCAAACCTTGACTTTAATACATGGGATGCATGTTCAACATCAACAGCAGAAGCAGAATGATACATATAGCGTAATATTGTAGACCCGGAAGCTGACAGCAAAGTGGCACCATGTGATCAGCTGGGATGAGAATGTGTTGGCATGTTCTACAAGGTGAGCTGGTTACCCAGATAATTAATGGAGAGATGAAATCTCTCTCTGGTACACATTATGATGCCAGTTGTTTGTAATGTTTTGGGTTTTTTGGTCATAAAATAGACAAAGTAAACAGAATTTAAAGAAATTAGCAAGAAATTAGTTAAAATTACAATCATACAAATAATGAGTTTTTTTTTTTTTTTTTTTTTTTTGACATTTTCCCCCAGTTTCTGGTTAACTCCCCAAGCTCATTTTCTTGTCTTGAGACTCAACAAAGCCTCCAGAAACTCATGTTACAATATAAACCCTGCTATTGATTTCTTTAGGGCCCTGGCTCTTTTTTAAAGTATTGCAACATAATTGAGGATGTATTGTATATGTGAAAATGGCAAACATGGTTATGTAATCTAGAAGCTACACAGTACTATAGAGGGTTTATGGAGCCTGATCAATTATTCTGCCAGATATGCAAAATTTAAAGGGTTAAGTGGGGCTAAATGGGATACCTATCCATAGTCATTTTATTACTGTAGATATCAGTTGGCATGCCCAAGGTTTGGAGAAGCAGACAACAGTCTGACCAGACGTTCTTAAAATAATGCAACTTTGTCAGTGCTTTTGGTACAATAACACGATACCAAAAGGCACCTTTCGCACCGGTGATGATGTAATATGAGGACCCACCCACTTCATGAGCATGCTCAAAGGGTGGGTGGGAGGTAAAGTGGATGGACCGAACAAACCCAGGCTTTGATGCGGAAGCTCGGTTTTCCCCCCTTTTGTTTGAATGTGACTTTTTTTTCTACACCTTACCATGTGCCTCCTTCCCCAAAACCTAAACAATTTTGATTGTCGCCTAATCCTGACCATCCATGACAGCATGCACCAGCAGCATTTAGCATTTGCGTGTTGACATCCTGGCATTGGGATGAGAATGTGTCATACATTCAGTAGATGTTAGTCAGCATTCCCCCAGTTTTGAGAAACCACTGCTGTGAATGGGGGTCGATGACAAAATGTATGTTAGCCACCTTAAACAAGTCCTACCTAAAAATATATAATTATGCTATGAAGTGTGTATGCTATGAAGAGAATATTTCCGGTGCTTTGTTTTTCTTTCAAATGCCAGTTTCTTTGGGGATGAATTTAGGCTTCAGTTCCCTATCTATGCTCTCATCAAAGCCACCAGATGTGGAAAGTAACTAAGTACATTTACCACAGTATTCAAGTGGTGTACTTGAATATGATTTGTTTTTAGCAAGTGTATTTCAGTAATTATTTGTGCTTCTGCCAACAGAAAATTCTGTATCATTTTAAAATATGTTTAAAACACTTTCTTTACAGGAATTAAATTTCCAAATAATATTCTGATATTTCTTAAAATGTTTCCTGGAAAGAATGAGCAAAAAAAATATATATTATAATAATAATAATAATAATAATAATAATAATAATAAGAAGAAGAAGAAGAAGAAGAAGAAGAAGAGGAATAATAATAAGAAGAAGAATAACAATAATACTATTTTTGTAATTAATAAAAAAAAAATAAACATTTACACAACTGTTATTTTAAAATTATTTTATAAATATACTATTTTTGTAATTTCTGGAACATTTCATACCAAGTTCCTTATTATTTTTTTTCCCTATGTTTCTGAAATTACACCACTTGCCTCACAGTTCAAAGGATTAAATATTGCATTTTCTTCCCTTTATTTTAAGAAATTGCACCAATTTGTTCCAAAAGCAAGAAAAGTGACATCATTTCAGGTTTCAAAGGGTAAAGCAATAATATGGCTTCCATTTTTCTTGCACAAAAATTTCAACTCTAAAATAGCTGGTGTAAACATTACACAGTTGGAATTAGCATATACTATAAGGGAAATTGTGGGGGAGAAAAAAAAAACTAAATAAAACTAATCTATTTTACAAAAAAAAAAAAAAACACCTCTAAATGGCATCAGATAGAGAGTTGGGAACCTACATACCTGAGCCAAGTCAGATATCTTAAAATGAATGGTGTAATAACAATATAGGGGATAGAAAGCAACCTGATGTAAAAAAAAAAAAAAAAAGTTAATTAAAAAATAGGTACAATAATTATTAATGAGCACACTATTCAGATATTTTGTAACAGGGGGTTAATGTTGACCATCAATGAAATGTAAAAGGATACAACTTCACTTCTGTGTCTTTTAATGAGACATGAATACATCTTGCTGTGATTAGCACAGTGTTTATGAGAGACATCTTCCACACCACCTCCGCCTGCTGGATCGGCTGTCCAGCAGCTGACTCTGTAATGAGCTGCTGTTTCAGTCAATCAGGCGCTAAATATGCGCACATTCAGTAGAACCTGCTGTGCACATTTTCAAAATAAACCTGCTTCCACTGTGTTTCATTTTGGAGACTTCAACTCTGTGACAGCACAAAATGTATTTGGGATTCTGATTGTTTGTCTTCTTCTGCACTTAAAGTTGTTATTTCAAGGAAAAAAAAAGCATCTGTTTGCAATTATCTGTAACATCCTGGAGAGCATTTACCAGATGGCACACAAACAAACGCTGTATATGTTCAGTAAAACAGCTTTGAAAAGTGCGATCAACTGGTGTTTAGCTTCGGATTATTTGAAACAATGCTGAATTATGGGTTATTGAAGCCATTCGGTACCAGAAAAAAATCACTTCCTGTCTAATTAACATTATTTATGTCAGGTTAGTTTCATGTGCATGAGGTGATTTGATATAGGGACTTGATGTGAAAAAGTCAACGATACAAAATTTTTGCTGGTGAACAGCTTTGTGTGCATGCAGGCTGTGAGCTGGTGGTGCACCTGTCTGTATGGATGCGGGCTTGCAGTGCAGGAAGGAGTGTGTTCTGTGAAGGCATGTGTTTTCTGGGAGTTTGGTAGCGACAGACGATGGATTAAACGATGAATAAGTGATTTATTAGCTGCCGCTGTCACGCTGGTTAGATGGATTACTACAAGTCACCTCTGACCCCACTTACCAGCCCTGTGTCTCACCACAGAGGTGTGTGTGAGTGTGTGTTTGCGTGTGTGTAGGTGGGTGCGCTGGCCAGCTGTAATCTTGTGACAGGATGAGACTAGTTGATCAATGGCCTAATGAACACTGTATTTCATTGGGCCAATGAAGTGAGAGGTCTAGCCAAGCCGCAGCGGCATGGCCACCACTCTGCTCTCGAGGGCCGAGGGGAGAGGTGATTCCTCCTGAAAAACAAACACTTTCACATTTTGTTAAAATATGCAGATTTCACAGGTGTGCAGGCACACATGTGGAGGACAAAGACAATGTGTTTGAAGTTTTACATGTGATTCCTTTTTTGTGCTTTTTTTCTCATTTTATTATCATCTTTGATGATTAGTCTTGACAAAAGGAAAGTGGACTACAATAGATCTAAATTAGACGGTGATGTAGCTGCAGGAATAAAGTATCCATGCAGCGGACTGGAAATATTTTTTCACTGTAGTTAAATGCATAACAAAATATTATTAAGGCGCAATTTTCCAACATGTCTCATGTGTAAGACATGTTTACTTACTTTATTTTATATTTATTTATTTAAATACTATAGTACCAATTGTTTACGTAAGTCTTCATTATAAGTGCTTCAAATATTGGGTATATGTTGCAGAATATTACTATGTTTACTTCATATTTTCTGAATACAATTTATTGTTTGTTATTGTCTTTTTAAATATGTGATTTGTGAATCTGTGAGGTTGCAAGGATATTTTCAGTTTCAACACTCAGACTGTTTTTTGTCTGATCTGCCTCTCATATATTTGATTTCAATTGTTCCTGTTGTTGAAAATTACTTATTTTGCTTTCCCATCTTGTCTGTCTTTTTTTTTTTTTTTTTTAAATTAAAGTAAATATAAATTAAGAATATATACAAAAATCAGTACTTGTATCTGAATTCTGCTTTTTTTAAGGTTTGTTAAGAATTCTTTAACATCATTTTTTAGGTGTTTGAGATTTGGCTTTTCTTTTTTATGTGTTGTTACAGCTGCACGTTTTATGCTTCATGACAATGTAGATGTTTCATGTAAACCCAGTAGTGACAGTGTGCAAAACTTAATTCAGATGATTTCATTTTCCCATATACCTGTCTTCTGTGTTCGCACGGAATCTTCCTGTAAAAACAAACAAACAAACCAAAAGCGACTGGAAAAACTGAATATTTTTAAACTTTATGCAACAAAAAAAAAACACAGTTATGACAAACATGTTCAGTGCAGTTGAATCGTAACCTGTTTGACATCCGAAAAAAATAGATAAAAAAATAAAAATAAAAAAGTAAATAAAAAAAAAAAAAACATCATAAAGGAGAATAATTGCCAAGCAAATATGATATAATTGCAGGACTACTTTCCTCCTGCAGGTCTCAGGCAGTGTTTGCCTCGCCCTTGGCTTATAACTGTCTGTAAGTACCTTGTCTTGTCTTGTCTCATTTCCCTCTGTGAGAATACTATCCTTCCCTCTTTTGCTGGTGTGTTGTTTGTCCTCCTTCTAGGTCTTTGTAGTACAGAGGAGGTTTAGTGGTCGAGGTGCTGCAGCGTATGGTGGCACCTTGAAGCTGCATATGGTTATTTCTGTGTCTGTGTTTGTTTGTGTGTTTTGTTGTTTTTTACTTTTTTTGGAATATCTCTTTATCTGTGGTCTAATGATTTATTGTCCTTTTTATTTTATTTTCATGTTTTATGTATTTATTTATTTGCACTTTGTCTTCTTCCTGTGGTCTTTCACACATCAGTGGCTACTTTCAATAATTTATTTTTGTGTATTTTGTCAATGATTACCCATGTAAGACTGAACCCATGAAGAAAAATAAAAATCATATTGTGTTTATCATTTGTAGTGGTTAAAGATGTATAAAAAGGTCTTATCATTTAATGTCAAATCCCCACCATTTTTCTACTCACTGATGTAATCCAGTAATCCAGAAAGGTAATGCAGTAATATCATGTAAAAGTAATGTAGCCTACACCTATGCAGCTTTAACACTGTGTTGTTTTGTGCACACATTTTTTTTCATAACATAATTTGCCATCCATAACAGTCTTAATAATACACTACAGCAAATGCAAGAAATGCAGGCTATTGAACTAAAAAACATTAGATGGTACCCTGTAAGTGCTTATTGCCCCTCTTTTTTTCAGCCACACACACACACACATGCACACACTCTCTCACATTCCTCCCATTGTCTCCTGCTTTGATGAGCTTTTGCAATAAAATGCAAAACAAAAGGATAGGGGGCTTTTTGCACCTTGATGGCTGCTGACTTTGTTATGAGATGTGTAATAAAGAAAAGTAATATGCTTTAAACATTAAATAAGACTTTAATTGTCGCCACCATGAAAAAACGCGCCTTTCCAAGGAGGTAATTGAATGTCCTCATCGCATTGGGGGGAATTAAAATAGGTTATTTTATGTGTTGCTTTATTTTTGATTGAATCTGCTCTTAAGTGGGCGAGACAGTGGAGTTATCCATTTTTTAGACGCCTTGTGGAGTGCTCAGTGACTGAGAATTGAAAAGGGACAGAGAGAGAGAGAGAGAGAGAGAGAGAGAGAGAGAAGGATGGAGGCAAGAGAGGGACGGGGGATGGAGGAGGGGAGGAGATGACAGAGACAAATGCCTCTGCATTGACAGCTGTCCTCCATTTTCTCACAGACAGACATACAAATGAGGACCACAAATCAAACGAATCCCTCCAAGATTAATCCCGGGCCCCGGCAGGCACACGGGCAAGAATTGGCAGGGCTGTGGACTGATGGAAGCGGATGGATCTTTTGACTTTGATAAACTGTATCAATACCAAACACTTTAGGATCAGATGTTAAAGGAATTGGCATTTGCTCATATGGGAGGAATGAGTGTGCATTCGGCACGCAGACATTACAGCATCACATTGGCTACTGAAAACAATCATCCAATGGTTAGTTTGGGACCATTTTAATAGTTATTTTTTCACATTTGACTAGGAATTACAACAGTTTATACCAGCTGTAGGGTAAATGGAGTCAATTCACGGACTGCTAAACATTACGCACAAGTCTCAGGGAGGTGGTCAGGGTGGACAGATGACACCAGAAACCATCATTCATGTCCTGTGTCTCATGTGGCTCAATTCAGGCTACAATCCCCTAATGAATGTTTATATAAAAGCTCATGGCCTTGGCTAAAAAAAGTAAAAAAGGTTAACATGTACTTTCTTGAGTCACTTGCACTAACTCTTAACAAAACCATCAAAATAGCAATTGTCCTTTAATTGCAAAAAGTGGATCTTGCAGGGAAAACACATTTAATTCATTAAGAAATAAATTGGTGATATTTTTTTTGTTTCTTTCAGAATGCATTTACTGTTGCAAATTAAAAAATAAATATTCTCTGACTGTTCAACATCAAAGTGTTCAAAACAATTTCCATTTTGTAATTTCTTATAGCTACATTGCTACCAGCCTTTTCTCACATCGAATTCATCATATATCGCTGCTCTGGCAGTGCTTTTGGCATAAGTGCACAATGCCAAAGGGCACTTTTACTGTACGCATGAAATGCTGCTGGAAGGTTTCAGGTGAGAGTGCAGCCGAACAGAACCGGCAAGTTGTTATTATACCTGCTGCATCTGTCTAATACGCACACAGGAGGCATCACTTGACAACACCACTGGACGGAACCTGTCACTGAAATGCATGAAATGCATCAGGACGGCATCAGCTTGTTCCAAGCCTGTAACAACTTAATATAAGGAGCACAAGGGTGCTTGTGGGGCAAGAGTGCAGTGTTCACTTCTAGAAAGAATTTGATGTTTTTTCTACTCCTTACCATGTTGTTGCATGTGCTGTTTTTGCCTAAACACAATCACATGCAGCGTCATCCGCATGTGCATTTGTTGACATCACGGTAGCAGCATCCTGGAGCATCAACAACAGAGGCAGAAGGATAACTAACTCATAATATAAAGATGAGGAAGTCCACTGACAAAGCTGCACCATGCGACGGGTTGGGACAGGAACCTGTTGGTAGTACAGTGCTGTCCATGCTACCTGAATGTTAAAAACAGATGCATATTTCTCCCTCTTGTAAGGAGGCAGATTGAGTTAGTGGATGGGTCACAGAGACACGAATTTGTAACTGAGCTTTGACTGAACTTTGAGTCATTTTGCAGTTGCCTTAATCTACCCTCCCCTTTCCCGGTCGCTTTTTGTTGTTTTGTTGTTTTGTTTTTCGTTTGTTTGCTATTTTTTACAGTAATTTTATACAGCATATGTAGGTATTTATTTACAGTATGTCTTTAATATTTTTCTTTCTTATGCCCTATTATTTCATTCTATGTATATATATATATATATATATATATATATATATATATATATAACTCTTTGCACCGTGGGCAGGTGGGAAACGTATTTACAATTCCTGTAAGTTTAACATACATGGCAGAATCGACAATACAGTGACAACCGACATAAAGGCAAGTCATTTTTCATTTTTGATTCTAAAAGCTGTTGTACAAAGTTGTGTACAAAATATGTGGCATCTGCGTAGTTCTTCACTTTTGGCAAGCAGTTTTTGAGGTCATACATTTTTGAGGGAAACATTTGTAAGCTTCACACATGTACATTGATGAAATTTATGCCACGCTGACCTTTCACACCCTCACAGTTAGCTGAATGTAGAAAGCTCTCTCTGTACAGTAAATTTAACACAGAGCTTAAAGGAAAGTAGACTATTAAACAGTTGTGGTGAAGTGTTATAGTAAAGCATCTCATGATGAGAAGATGACAAATGTCTCCGTCAATGTCTCTTTCAATCTCAAACCTTGACCTCTCTACAGTATCACATGAGGTCTGGTTTTTGTGCTGGAATTTCAGTAAGTGGCGTATTAGCGAAAAGCTAAATGGAGCAATCCAAAATCAGCGGACACTAAGGAAGATGGAAATCAGTGAGGATGAAGAGCAGCTACTCTTCCTCCTTTGGCTCGGTATTAATTTTATGAAAGGCAACTATTTTTACAGCAAACAATACCAGTTACAGTCATCTCTCATTACATGGAAACCCTGTGTCAGGACGTCATCCTTTGATTATTCAGGATCACTTGATGGAGTGACCTACATTCCTCAGAGAATCACATCAGACAGGTTTCAAACGCCCCATGGTTTCATCTATTTTGGTCACATTTCCAACTGCTTCAGATCAGCGATGCCTCAGAACATCCAAGCGTTTCAGTGGTGAAGCTAATGACAACGGTGTAATGTTTCTTCCATTATATAATTCTGTTTCTCACACAGATTCATTTGGACACTGACAATGGTTCTTAGAAATGGAAAACAAGATATGAAATATGGATAGGTGACAAATTAAATGGAAAGAACTTTGTGTTCTAATAAGGTGTTGTGAGCAAATTGCCTTGATTTCTTTGAAACACATCAGGAAAAGGCAATGAGCAACCTAACAAGAAAGGGAACACATATTCGAAAGAAATTAGTAAAAAAAAAAAAAAAAAAAAAAAAAAAAAAAAAAAAGAAAGAAAAAGATAAGAAAATTACTTAAAAGAAACAAAAATACAAAACAACAACAAAAAAGAACAGACATTTTTCTCCTTTTTTTCTTTTTGTCACCTTTTACCTATTTTTTGCAATTTGGACATTTCTTTGCAAAATTGCTGTTTTTTCCCCATGTTTTCGAAAGAAATCATACCAAATTTCTCAGGTGACAAGGTTTTAAATACTTATGAAAGATTTCTGAACACAGCAAAAGAAAACCAACGTCGATCCAGGTGTTAAAGCTAACTTCAAAAATATATTTTCTCATTTTGATAAGAATGCTGTTAAATAGATCAACCTATTTCCTAAAATTTACGGATTAAATACAACCAAAACTTCACCTTTATGTTTAACCTGAAAGAAACCTGTGTTTTTTTTGGCAAGCATTAAAAAAATGATGTTTTAGTCAGAAATCCCTGTCTAGATTTTGTGGCTAGGGCCATATCATACACTGTACAAAAAAATGGTTACTATGACATCACCCATTGGTTTTAGGACTGTCGTTTTTAAGCCTCAAGCTAGGCATTTCGGCCTTAACCATGTTGGATTTTTGAGGGACAAAAGTGACCATACTTTAACTTTTAATATTAAGACTTGACAAATTTTGAAATTAGTTTAGAAACCCAAACTGTGTTTTGTACTGGGCTGAAAACATTTATTTCTGCTGCAAAGTTGGGCATTTTAACATATGAGGTCTATGGGGATTGACTCTGTTTTGGAGCTTTAGTAGACATTCAGTGAACTGGTTTTTGGCTCAATCTCTGCGGTGTTCATACAAAACAAGAAAATTCTCAATGACTACATATTTCACAAATTTCACTGCAGTTTGTTTTCTGTGCAATATCCACCTGTAACAAACAACACATTCTCGTCATGACTTGTCAAATATCTATATATTGGTCAGTGCCGTTTATGTCTACATATTGCTCATAGGTGTCTTCCTGCGTCTGTTGTTGACCCTCTAGGACAGGGTGGCAAATTATCAATTTATGCCAGTTAAATGCATTGCTTACATTTGCAAAGTTACATTTGCACCGAAAATGTACAGTTTTTACTCGTTAGATGCATCCTTTTTTTTTTTTTTAATAATAATAAAATGTATGTCAGTTATTTCCAAATGCAAGTGGGTAGTTTTAGAGATATGGCTAAACACATGGGAGACAAACAGCAGGTTCCAGGGTGAAAGTCTGGTGTTTTCATCCACCATACCTCCCCACCTTTTTAAGACTTTCCAGCTCTGTGTATTATGTTGTCAGCAGCAACAGTTCAAACTGAATGTCCAGTGGTGAGGTGGCTTTTGGCATAGGCAAAATCTCTGACCAAGTAGCAATATTTGACAAATACAGAATGAGAAGGGGTTGGAGCAACTGAGGCAAGATGGATTTTTTTTTTTTTTTTTAATGGTTCAGTTTAGACACTTAAAGTATCCGAAAATTCAGAATGCTTTGACATACAGAAGACCATTACTATGAATCCTCCCTTTATTAAAACCATCATTGTCCATGTCCATCATTATTCTCATTTAGGTCTAACATAAAAAAAACACCTGAGCTGTAGTTAATGTATTAGTTGTGTTGATGTGTTATGTGTATGTGTTTGCTACATTTATGATTATTATAACCACTACTTTATTTGGTATATTTTCATGTTAAGAAGAAAATGACTGAATTTGATTGGATTGTAAATTGCAGAGGGGAGGTTTTTACTAAAAGCCCCTTTGGGTTTCTCAACCATGTTATGTTTGTTAGTATCCAATTGTTTTTATTACATCTTGTGTGCTAATAAATTAAATTCATTTTAAAATGGTGGTCGTAGTTGAAGACTGGAGAAGTCAACAATGACTTGAAGCGTAAGACATGATGGCTTTATTCATATTTAACTGAAACATTTTCTTTTAGTAGCCATATCAAATCTGTTCTGCAAAGCAGTTAAGTAGAATAGAAATGTAATTTCTACCTAACATGGGTGATATAGTAGTTTGCTCCAAAACCTATGGATGATTGAACTGATAGTGAGCATGTGATCCAAATTATTTTCAGTGACCCTACATGTTAGGAACCACCCACGTTCCTCATATTTCTCTACTCATTTTTTCAGAATTTTTCTATTTTGTGTGTATTAATCATTCAGACAAGCTGCATTTTTTTAATAATAATTTGTTTTTTGGGGGGTACATTTCTGTTAAGAATTGCTGATTTACCTGATTTCACTGCAGTTATGTTGTTACATTTTTTAAAATTATTTATAGATTGAACTACATCTGAAAATGCTTAAACTACTTAAAAGTACACATTTCTGCACGTTGCAGTATTGGCTAGAATTTTATGAAAATGCATTATTCTTTGTGGATACACATTGTCTCCTTTAATAGCATTGTATTAGAAGTGATATTCACGTTTTGTCTTATCCAGGTTCCCTACTCCCCCCCAAAAGAAATGACAAAGCACTCCAGATTAGGCTTCCTCTCTGTAATGCTTGATGAATGCCGCTGTTGAACTGTAGAAAAAGCCTCATTACGAGACACTTATAGATTACCCAGGGTGTCACACAGGGGGATAGGTGGTGGGTGTGAGGGTTTGTCTGTAAAGAGGAGGAGAAACAATGAGACTAGATCCTGCTCTGTCTCCCCTCCACCTCCTCCTTCTCCTCCTCCTCGCTCTCTCCACCCTCCTCGAGCTCTTCTCTCTCTCAAATGGATAATTCTGGTGATGCTTGTGACAGGCCGTGGTTTAGATTTTGATTTATGTTCTTCCAAAGCTAAAATCAAAGAATCCATCTAGTGCTATTTTATGGCAGTTGGGATGATGAATGGGCCAGTCTCTGGGCCAAAGCAAGCTGCTGTGTCTTTGCCCCGGATTTTAATTGCTAAAGTAGCCAGTCATTGCTCAGGATTCAAGACGCAATGAGAGGGAGAGGCGCAATACACTCCCTCACTCTCTCTCCTCTGTCTCTCCAACTCTTTCTGTGTCATCCCTTCGCTCTTTTATCTTTTTAACAGTCCGTCCATCTCTCACGCGACCCCCCCCACCCCTTTCCCAAAATGCTGAGGAGACGGCTGCTTTGAAGGAATATGTAATCTAGTTTACACTAACTCGCTGTTAAATCATTCATAACCTGGCCATTGGGATCTGCCGTTACAAGTGCAACTAATGGCTCACGTAATGGGCCGAACTTTGAAGTGTAAATTCCACATGTATATTTAATATATGGAAATGCCATCTTTAAGCAAAACGGCAGATAAGAGTTTGATCCCTTATTTTAGTGTTCAAAAATGTTCATAACTTTGGGGTTTTATCTTTTTCCGAGTGGGGGTAGGTGGGGGTGGTGGGGGGTTGAGGGGGTGTAATGAGGCCCGCATCCTACTTTCTGGACTTTCTCAAAGCTTATAAATAAATAAACAAATAAATAGATAGAAATTACTCAACAACACACTCCCACAACTCGTGAAGCTGATAAACACATGTAAATAAAATCAGACGCCCGCACATCTATCGATGGAGGAAAACGCCATTCGTTCTGCCCCCTCGTCTCCCCCTCCTCGCACACTACTAATACATCCCATCGCTATCAAAGAGAGGGAGAGACAGAGAGAGAGAGAGAGTAGTTATAGGGATCATCACTGCTTTTCAAACAACACCAGAATCAATGATGCAAATTAGAAAAACAAGCAGGCAATAAATTCTTTCACAACTGCGGAGCCTGGCGAGAATTTTTAATAATTTTTAATAAAGCATAATTGTAGTTTGTACCACTGAATAATTTAATCACATGGAAATGTGGCATATGGATGGGGGAGAAAGTATACACATCTAAAAAAAAAAAAAAAAAAATCTCGTCTTCCTGTCAGTGTACCATATTCCTTTTCTGTGTGTGTGTGTGTGTGTGTGTGTGTGTGTGTGTGTGTGTGTGTGTGTGTGTGTGTGTGTCACTGGACCAGATTTGCTCGCACATGTAGAAAAATGTGACTCCAATGGAGGATCTAAAAGAATATTAGTTTTATAACTATTATTTATTTATTATTATTTATAACTTTGTAATATTTTTGATTCACACTCTTTACTTCAAATATTTCTAAACTTACAGATTACAGTTAGTACTGACTTAATATTATATAGTTTTTTGATATTTTATTGTTAAGTTGTGTTTGGTGTTTAGTTTATCTAATTAACTGTAATGTAGATCTCTGGATTGAAGGTCTTTATAAAGTCTGTGGAGACATTTAGCCCCTATTGTAATGGGTGTTGGCAATGGAAAAACATTTCTCTGTACATGAAAAGACCTGTTATTAAACACATATTAAAGCTATGACATACAATACTTTTGTTATAGAACTTTAGAGGGCATACTATTTTACCTTTGAAATCTGAGGGAAGTGGCAACTGGAAAAAAAAAAAAATGATAGAAAGCAGTGAGCAACAAAAGAAGAAATGAACCAAAAATTAGCAAGAAATTAGAAATTAGGTACAAGAAAATTGCCTGGAAATTAACAAAAAATTTTTTTAAAATGATGTAACATGATTTTAAAATGTAATTACAATAATTATAAATATATAATTTTTAGCTGAGACATTTTTCCCTAACTTTTGTAAAATAATTTGCTATATTTACAAATTTATTAATTTAAATTTATTTTTACATGTTTTTGAAAGAAATCACACCATGGGCTGAGATTTAAAAGGTTTAAATACTTGTGAATGGCGTCTAAAAGCAGCACAAGAAAAGTGATGTTGCTCGAGATTCAAAGGGTTTAACCATCAATAATGTTTTATGGCCTTATTTATTCCACACAGATGTTATAAAATTGTATTTTTAGAATGTATTGATATCTTCCAATGTCACCTTTCATATGCTATGTCAACACCTTCTCATCCCAACTCGTCATATACCACCTCTGCGTTAGTTGACTAACATGATGCACTACAGGAATCCTCTGGCGTCTGTTAATATTCAAGTGTGTCAATTTATGCTTGCTTTATGCATTGTGTCTTTTCAAAATACACCTCCATTTTCACAGAAAATTTACAGTTTCAGCTTGTTACATGCTACCAGTCTTTTTCAAAATACACTTACAACGCAGGTAAAACACTTTATTGCGACATTAATTTCCATGTGCTACAAAAGCAGGTGATTAGGTTTAAAAAATATCACAGTTTGGCTAAACATTTAAATGGAAGGCTAAGAGCAAGCTCACAGATGAAAATCCAGAGTTTGATGGAGTTATCCACCTCCCCTCCCACCCTCAGTATGCAGACTTCCTAGCTTTTCGAAAGGAATCAGCTAATTTTGCTCAAGTTTCAAAGGGTCAATGATACAGGCACAGAAATAAAGTAATTTTTTTATTCATTCTAGCACACTTTTAGTCTATCCAAAATAGTGAAATCACATTTCTTCCTGTTTGGTGAAAATAACTTGAGAACTGCCAAAGTTGTTTACCATACTACCTCACTGAGCCACTATCTGATGCTGATCACCTACAAAGCGGCCTTATTTGATGAGTTGGGAGAACAGGCCGCTATGTTTGTACTCAGTGGTCAAATTGGGATTTGTGAGGACAGGAGTTATTGTCCAATGGGATTGGTGGTTGGGATTTGGATATTGGTGGGGCTGTTTTCCACAGATCACATTGGTGACAGTTTTCATAGGTACTATTACTACAGTAGAAAATAGTTACAGTGAAAACTGCAGACTTTGTGTTCTTTAGATGTTCACTGTTGCAACAAATGTACTGTGTCTGAGAGATGTTGCTGTGGAATTTTAATATTTCTCAATGTGTCACAAAGTAAGTATCCTTTCCTCCATTTTATTCGTGAAATGTGTCTTAGACAAATAGATATATTTATAATTTGGGTTAAACAAACCTAAAATTAATTTAAGGGGAGAAAAAAGTTCACCTTCATGAAGCACTGTGAAGACCTAAAAGACTATTATACAGATATCCAAATACACTGCCAGTGGCAGACTATTTTTTTTTATTTTTTTGCATTTAATTTATGGTTCACAAAACTCATTTCTGGTCAGCGTAGGACAGATTCTGAAAGCTAATGTTTCAAGCCAAAAAAATGTGACAACGCTGTGATACTGAAAGAGATGGAGCTGAGGGCAAGAGGGCTCAGGCCCAGTTTAACCCCTCATTGTTCTGTTCCAACTGCTCAAAGACCATCTCCATTTCTTTTTCCAAACATATTTGATCACTCAGCACAAAATATCATTAGATAGATTTGTTAGATTAATTAGATTAGATACATTTGACAATCACAGATAGAAAAACTCATAAAACTGCTCAACCTCAAGACAGTTCTCACATACACCTGCAACTGTGGAGCAGCTGCCCACAGGCTTGTTTCTAATGTGACCCTCTAGAGACAGAAGAGCCAATACAATATCCATAAAAATAATATTAACACATAAGAAATAACATGAAAGGACAACACTGTGTTCATTTGTACAAGGTCCATTTTCTGAGACACTATTCATCAGCCATTTCCCTGTTACTTGCTTACAGTTTTTCTCAGCTTCAGTGAGTTATAAAGAATAAATCAAAATTATTAAATTATAAGCCTCAGATGCCTTTTATTTTTTCACATATTAAACACTTGATTTTCAACCAGTTCGGATTTTGTTTCAACACTTTTTGTTGTTAGAATACTGTAGTTTGAGAAAACTCAGTAAATTAAAGGCCTAACTAGCTGTGAAAGGACCAATAATTTGTGCTTACTGTTCTGGTTCTTTCACAGTCAGAGATTATGATCTGAAAGCGTCTGCTTATAAGACCTTTTGGAAGGACTTTAGAATGTATGAATTAGATGGAAACATGATTTTGAGTCTCTGAAGTATGCATTTTATGGCTAAGACAAACTTGTGTTTTATAGCCTACAGTAGGATTAAGAGTATATCATTCATGAACTGATTGACAAGATAATGGAGCACATCATCAAATAATTCATAATCATAAAGTCACTATGTGATTCTTCATGTTGCTGGGATATAGTATTGTGTGCATGTAAACACCATCAGTGTGTGTGTGAACATGCTTCCTCTGTGTGCATATAACATTGTACCTTGAACTGATGTCACCTGCACGTCGTCGTCAGTGTGTCTGACATGTGAAACAGACTAACAGCCTATGTGTGTGTACGTGTGTGTACATGTGTGTGTACATGCAGGAGGGACTGGAGCCGAGGAGAAGGAGGAGAGAGAGCCTCAGGTGAAACACAGGCCTGCCTGTAATTTATAACCATGACATGGGAGCCAAGTTTCTTTAAATGAGGCATTCAGATAGCCAAACCAGTCATTTATCCTGGTGATTAATACAAATGATATTCGTAATAATAAATATCGCCGCCTCGCAGTGCGTAAAGCAGCAGGAGCAGGGAAAGAGAGACAGAGACAGAGAGGGAGAGATGGTCCCAGTGTTTACTGTGTGAAGATCATGGAGGGATCTCTCATCAAGATGCACTCATTAAAAAAAATATCAGGATGGAAAGGATATAAAAAAAAAAATTCTGCTGTTAGAGACATTTAAACCATTTAATGTCATCCAGCAACGATTTCAAGAAATTGATACAAATTGACAGACTGTTTTGTTGAGAAGTGCTCTTCAGAGGTTTTGCACTGTGAAGTGCAAAAAAAAAAAAAAAAAAAAAAACAAAAAAAACTATCAATGAGTGCAAAGCGCCAAACATGTAGAAGAAACAGATTGCTGCAACGAACAAATGAAAACAAACTGTTGGCTGTTCAGGGAACTTTTACATTTCATTTCAGGTAATCAGTAAAGGTGTAGCATCTTATTTCAGATCAATTTTTACACATTTAAAGAACCTTCATTTTTAAAAATACCGAGATTTTTATTTACTTTACTTTATTTACTTTATTTTTTATTAGTTCAGGAGACTGACAAGCTTTTTGTGTCTGCTCAATTTTTTTACTCCTCATTATTATTAGTTTAAACAGGTTCACCTCCTATATGCTTTTATGTGGCAGTTCAAAATGAGGTGCCTAATGCAGAAGAGCAGGCAGGCAGGTGTTTTAAACACACAGCAAACTTAAATGCTGCTCAAAATTTCCAAAAACAGGGAGGCAATAAACTTAAAGTACAAAAGAAATAAGATTCAAAACTGAAATGAAAACCAACCAGTATGAAACAACGAACACAGTATGAACTACTGAAAAAATCCAAAACACGACAAGAGAGACTGAGCAGGTAAAGACATCATGAATACAGAGACAAAGAGTAATGAACACAGACAAACTGACAGAGGACAAGTAGAAAGACACAGGTATATATACACAGAAAACGAATCACAGGAGCAAGACACAGCTAGAGGAGGTGGACACGGAAAAAGGAGGGAAACACTGTGATTGGCTGACAGCAAGGGTGTGACAGGAAACACTAGGGTGGAGCTAACGAGACTAATGCTGAGCAGGTGTGCAGGAAAGACTCTGAGAGCAGAGAGAGACTAATGAGACTGATAGAGGACAGGTGTGACAGAAAACAGGCAGAAAACAGACATAGACAGGAAGTAATACAAGACATGACACATAGGGAGATAACCTTCAAAATAATACAGCATATAAACTACAACAAAACTAAGGATCACGTACGGAATAAACTTTTTTATTTTATTTTATTTTATTTTTTTTTTTTTTTTGCATGTCTTTCAAGGCGTCCATAGACAACAGAATTTTGTTTAATGGGAAAAATCTGAAGTCTATCTGCCTGTTCTTTAGCAAATGCACAGAAATTTAACTCCAGTGTGATATGATATTATCAATGACCTGGCAACTTTGTCAAGTAATTTCCACACTAACACTGTTAGTTATACAAAGTAATATAACATAACATCAAACAATATGGTAATGACATCACATTTTAACACAACATTACCTCCTGCATAGGATATATTATCGCCAATGTATGAGATTGCTAACATGGCTAAAAATTATATATTTTTTTATATGTATTTTAATATAATAATAATAACAATAATAATAACAATAATAATAATAATAATAATAATAATAATAATAATAATAATAATAATAATAATAATTGTTATTATTATTATTGTAATTATTATTATTGTTTATTATTATTACTTTACCATGTATGACATAAACTTTTTGCTAACATGGCCTACATTGATTATATATATATATGTATTTTATCATAGTATTACCATGATGATGATGATGAGTATCATTATCATTATTATTATTAACCATTCATTTTAATGTATTTAAAATAACTATTTAATCTTCCTTTGTGTTAATTGTTTTGCACATAAACAGCAAGTCAAATTCCTTTTATGTGTAAATGCACCTGGCAATAAAACCCGATTCTGATTCTGATTCTGATTCTCTCTCTAATTCAGATATGAAGCTGAGGTTAACTCATACATGGGCATACACTCCCCTCTCTCTCTTTCTGTCTTTAAAATAGTCATTCCCCACTGCAAACTCACTTTCACATTGATGAATGCAGGGGACTCGATGAGGGGTGAAAAATAGAATCATGCTTCTGTGAACCAACAAAAAGATGGAGACCAAGAGAAGAATTGGAGAGAGAGAGAGAGAGAGAGCAGGGGCTGATGTCAGTGGCTGATAAAGTTTATGCCTTCCTGTCATTTGGCTGAAAGTAAACAGGCGCTGCAGCCTAACATGACATCACTAAGTAGGTTAAGTGTAGTCCCGCGTGGCCATCGATCATAACAGAATCTAGCATATTCTTGCCCTCACTAGGAGGAGAGGTAAAAGTTTTCCACTGTAGCCGAGATGACATTTAATTTTTCATATCTCCTCCGTAGTCCTGGAATGAATTTTGGCAGACCTGATGCAATTTAACAGCTTGGCAGTTTAAAATTGGGCAATGAATCACTGGGATTCAATGGAAGCCCGGCTGCTGCATAATATTTTTCTGTGTCGAGGGTGGAGGGGCAGTCAGGGTGCTGAGGGGCGGAGTAGTTGTTGGACAGTGGACCCCCGCCCACTACAATCCCCCTGCTCCTCCAGTTTACATCTACCTATTTTTTTTTTAAGTTCTCTTTAATTTGCTTTTAGAGCCTTTAAAACTGTTCTGTTTAAATAGATCTAAAAAAATAACCATAGTAGATGGAGGATTCATGTTTTTTGCAGCACAAATCTGAGACATCTGTCTTCCCCATCACCACCTCATGACCTTACGTAACCTTCTTTTTGTGGCAAAAAGCATAGTTAAGTAGTAATGATGTCACTGCAGACATGCACCGCAGGTATCATACTGCAGTCTGCAGTATGATACCTGCGGTGCAAAATGCATGGTGGTGCCAGAGGAATGAATGCTTTTGAATTTTTTATTTTTTTTTTTTCCAATAAATCAAATCAAACTTTTTTTATATGCATTGTTTTTTAATACAATCATGCAGCCCAAAGTGCTTCACAGGACATGATTAAAATAGCACGGAAAAAGTAACAAGTAAATAGCGATTACAGCAATATAAGAAAAATAAACTATAGACACTAAAAAGGTTTGGAATAAATAAAAGTACTAGTAAACACAAGGGATAAAAAATAGTAGCAATCTACAACAAAATTTGCTAATTCTATAAGAACTAAAACTATGACAAAAACTGCTCAATCAAATGACTAATGTTTGTTTGTATGTTGTTTTCTTTGGTATTTTTGTCATTTACACTTGATGATGAATGATGATTTCTGGGTAATATGTATATTGGTGTTATCTTAACACAAAAAGAGTGTACTGTACATAGTTTAGGCACATAGTAACAAGCATGCACAAGGGCCTGTCATTACTACCTTATGCCACTGAATTCAGCACAAGATCCCGATGCTAAAAACTGCTTTTTGCATCCGCTTGATACACTGTTGGATGGTGTCAGCTGAGGATGTGGCCAGTCAGAACCATTTGCAGTGTTATTATATGCCGTTGGAGGCCAGATGGCACCTGCTGTGGCAGCATGATACTCGGACACTCAGCATTACTAAAAGCACGCAGTTGGACAAAACCTGTTGCATCTGCATGATATGCTGCTGGACGGCATCAAGTTGAGCCACTGCTGGTAATGACGCAATGTAAGGAACATGAAGGTCCCCATAGGCGGGAGTTGTGGTTGCCTAAATATAACCACACTGAGTGTCATTCCACCACCTACTTGTGTTAACATAACGGTAGAGGGACCCCAGAGAATAAATAGCAGACACAGAAGGATACGTAGAGCCTAATTTGTAGACCACTGTGAGGTTCACTGTGAAGCGGCAATATGTGGCGACTTTGGAGGAAAACGCGTTGCTTCATCACAACACCTTTGCACTCTGCTTATAAAATTTGCCGATCTCAGAAACTCAGTAATGTACAAAGCTCAATCTGGATTTTTGAGACATATTTTGTTTATGTTTCTACATTTAAAAATGTTTTGGATCAATATATTTTGGTGTTTTCATTTTGTAAAATCTCATAAAAAACATTTTGTATCATTTTTTTAAATGATAGTTACAATATTTTTGATCTATTATTATGGATCATTGACTTTGATGACCTTTTACCTTAGATTTTACAGATTTTATAGGTGTGAAGCATTTGAAGATCCTGCAAAAAAAAAAAAAAAAAAAAAAAGAAAAAAGATATAGCAAAAATACCAATACAGCCACTGGCAGACCATTTCGGCCATAGAGGTAAAAGGTTTAATCTTCTGCCTCCTTTATAAGACAATTAGTACCATTTCTTTTTTTTTCTCCTAGATGTATTGTCATATTTGGAACTAAAAATGTCCGACCATGAATTGTGATGATGTTGGCTGATGCTATGAATCATACAAAAAATCATTGTGTTGATCTTTTTTTTCACCTGCTTTAACTGATAACTTGTTGGCCTTCACTTAGAGACCCTAGAATCACTGATCTCTGACAATTAAAAAGAGCCTCTCATGCCTCTCATTGTTCTTCCAAAATGAGCCCAAACTGCATCCAAGCCAAGAAAACAATTATAGCACACAGCTAGCTATGAAAAAGCATCAAAACATATTTGTCTCGGTAAGAAATCTGCTCACAGCGCAATAACAGGTGCAGTAGGCGAGGCTCCTCTCATCCCTCTCCTCTTGGTCCATCACGGAGCCCTCTGACCCCCAGACAAAGAGCACAACACACAATCGCACACCATTACACGTGCACAAACGCCTCGGTTCAGCACATAAAAGGCTCTCCGTGTGCTTTTAAAAGGTGAGGAGGTCCAGAGGGCTCGCACTGTATCTGATTTTTGACAAAGAGCACACTGGGTAGAAATCAATAAAGCGCCAGTGATGGGCCGATGGGTCCCGCCGGTCCTCCTGGAGAGGCGGGCCGCTGAGCTGAGCTGAGCTGCACCCATGATCCTCCTCCTCCTTCTCCTCCTCTCCTACCTCTATCACCCTATCACTTTCTTTACTCCCGCCTCCACCTCCTCTCTATCGCCACCTCCCCCCCCATGTAGCCTTTTCTCCTCTCCCTCCTCCCTTCATCCCTGCAACACCTCCTCACACCACCCCACTAGTCCAGATGAACCCAAACAAGCAAAGAATGGACTGACAACGCTTTTGACACCGGCCGTTTATTAGCCCCACCGAGCGATGTTTAGAGCAGAGATAGAGAGAGGAGGAATGGAGGAGAGAGAGAGAGGGGGATGTGGAGGTGGCTGTGGGGTGTTCTCACCAGTCGCCTGCTTGGCTGAGCAGTGCCTTGTCGCTGGAATGACCACAATGCGGTGCACATGCTGTCGTGTAGTAACTTCACTCTCCATCCAGCAGCCATTTGTCAGGGTCATCGTCAGGAAAATTAGTGTTTATTCTTGTAGAAAAAGCTTTTGATGAATTGGTTTATTTATATGCTAAAGTATTTTGCACCCACCTACGCCCATCTTTCTCACTTTCTTTCTTTGGCTCACTCGTTACTCATAAATCTTAACATCCTTTTTTTGTTGTTTTTCGTTTAACCTGAGAGGTAAAGAAGATAATTTGGAATTAGAAGAGTTGCATGCATGTGTAAACAGCAGAGTGTATTGTGTCGGCTGTTAGTGCCTCATCGGAACAAGAAGAGCATGTGTACCACATTAACCCTGATAAGGAGGTGGGGAAGGCCTGAGAGGCTGCAAGTCTCCTGCTTCCACGGTGACTCAAAAGAACCATTGTTAAAACATTTTGTCATTTATTATACTCCATTTTGTATTAGGGAATTGTTGAGCTTAAGTGGATTTGAACTTTTTTTGTCTTTTGACCCATCAGTGCAATGCATTCTATACAGTACCTCTGATCCATTTTCCAGGGTTAAGTTATGATAGTTGTCATAACATTTGGCATTGGGAAACAACAATTTACTATTTTATTTATTTATTTATTTATTTTTTACAATATATCCAATAAAGAATTTCAATTGAGGCAAAACTAGACACCACACATTTAAGACAACCACTGAACAAGATCAGTAAAAGTGCAATATCTGACAAGCCACTCTGTTGAGAGGAAGGAAGGAAAGTAAAATGAAAAAACAACAGAAAGAATAAATAACACTAACCCAAATAGCAACCTGCAAAATGTATTTGAAATGAAGTTAAACCCAATGATCAATGCAATATTTGTTGTATTTGTTGTCTTTTGTTTGTTTTTCTACTTGTTTCATATTGATTATTGTTTTTTTACATTTACATTTGTTTTATGTTAATCTAATATAATTGCTTGTTGACTTTGTATTTGTCTATATGTATGCACAAAACTGTGTTTAAACATTTAAAAAACAAAAACAAACAAACCTTGAACCCTAAATAGCTAACACAATACAATATATTTCTGGAAATAAATATCCGAAAAACCTAAATAATTTTATGTGGCTTTCCAAAAATTTTTTCACCTGAAAACAATTATTATTCCAATAATTACAAATTATTACAAATCAGTTTTGTGAAAATAAGCTTTGCTTATGAGGCATCTCATGGCAAAATATAGGCTGCACCAAAGAAAATCCCACAATTATCATTCAGTAAGTCCATAGAAAGATGGCCCCTTGTTCATTGTTGCATGCTGAAATGTTGACATTTATTATGTCCATGCTTTTGGTTAATTGGTTAAAACTGTAGATTTTATCAATCCTTTCTTTAATGTCTTTATCAAGCTTTATCAAGAATTTTGATGTTTTCTGCTATACAGTAATGTGTCACTGACAGTGTTGAACAATATTCACTTATTTTTTTAAAATTCCGAATCTTGTAGTGTAAAACTTTGCAGGATTTGAGTAAGCCATTGCAACAATGACCCTGTTAAAACAAAAAAATGTCACTGCAACCCTCTGCACCCAGTTTTCTCCCATTAAATCAATGGTATCTGCAGGCTTCTCATTTCTGGATTTTTTTTTAATATGTATTACATTTATCTAATGAGTAAGCCAAACTACTAAATAACTGTGAGAGGCTGTAAACATGCACTGCAAACTGTAATGTGTCTGTAGGCTTAGCCAAAGATGGTTTGTCAAAGAGAGACATCACTCTGAACCATTTTAATATTCAAAAAGTTGGCAAGGAGTTCATCTTTTTTTTTTTTTTTTTCAAAAACCGCTACAGAGTGATGAGCCTGAGGTCAATAAAACATCTAGTGTTATTACTGACAAAGCTCTCATGCCAGGCGGTACCAGGTGGAGGCAGAAATTAAAAAATGCTACACTACTTTCCTCAGCCAGCATTGTCTCAAATGCACCAGTGTGACAAACACACACTCTGGAGGAAGAGTTACATCCTATCCTGATGACCAGTTTGTTATGTTGATGAATGAATCACAGCAGACGAGCTAATGGTGGTCGGACATTACTTAAACTTTCAGAAACAGAAACAGTGATTGCATCCATAGCTTAGAACACTCTGGACTCTCCAGGTCTCCACCTGCTGTTCTAACAACAGCATTAATATATCTCCCATCCACTGCTTTTGAGGTGATAGGGTCTGCTAATTGTTCCAATGGCCCACAATTTCAAAGCCTTTCAATGTGAATAGAAGTATCAATGGACAGAAAACTAATTTCTCCAACAGCTTGTTATTCCCCCCAAAAATGTCCATTTCTCCAAAGTCGCATGTCTCCTAAAAAACACATTCCTTGCAGTCGCCAATCGCCTGAAAAAAGTTTGAATTGTACATTTCTGTAAACCACAAATATGTTACATTTCTCAACAACACTGTCGTGAACGTGTGGGTAGGTTTAAGCACAAAAATCACCTGTGTGACCGGGAAGAAAACATGTTTGCTGGCAGCAAAGCTGCTGGAAAAGCAGTGATGAGTTGGTAAAAACATCAGGCTTGTTGGCTCAGACACTGCAGGGAAACTAACAGGACTTGAAGCCTTTGTTTTGGGGGTAACAGGCTGTTAAAAATGGCCTTTCTGTCAATGGGATATTTTTTTGATAAATAAGGTTTTGGAATTTTAGGCCATTGTAACAATGTATTAGACATGTATATCATTTTCTAGCCCTATGCGTTCTTGCACACTAGCTAGATAGCTAGATAGTTGAATACCGACCAACATGCTAACAGGTAGTAAATCACCTTTAATTAGGATCTCTGTGGATTCAAGGCTGGGCAGCATTTGTTCTGACAGTCTAACATTATAGCTACTTGTCCATTCCTGGGGATATGTGCACTGCAACTACATGCAGACTTAATGGGATATGCGTGCCACAACCTTGTGCAGACCACAGACATATGTGTTGATGCAGACATTGCAAAAAATGCAAATAAACAGGCCAAAAAAATCTGAATCTACTTTGCAACAACAGGTTTTTAACCACTGTGAGAGAATGAAAAAATAGTGCTTTATTTCTGTTATTCAACATGCAATTCAACCTTTGACTACATTATGGTTTGCAATGGCAATGGTGTTTCCACTCATTGACTCCACAGACAAAAGAAGCAGCAAGTCATCATTATTTATGAGGCATTTTTTTATACAAAAAGGGCATGGGCAGTGGTTGAATGAGACAAATGGCTTCGTCAGTCTCTACCGATGGCCATGTGCAATTTCAGATTGATTGGGCAACCCATCAAAGAGAAAAATGGATGCAGACAGACTGACAGATGGAGTTGTCTTCATTTTATAGCAGGATTGCAACATTAGCTCAGTAGCCAAGGGTGGAGACATGGAGAGCAGTCAACAGTATCAATAGATGATATCTTCAGCTTGAATCATCAGATTTAACTTCCCAGCTGTCATTTGTCATGATTACCATGAGTAGAAAACTACACAGCAGTCACCACTAAGTATAATTCAACTTTTAAATGCAATGATTACAATAATGAAACAGAACTTTTGAGTGTCACAGTGATGTAGCAATTATCGCTCAGTGTGTGACACAGTGAATTGTTCTGGTTTTATAGATACAGATACAGTTCTTTGAAGTTGACAAGCGAATAATTGGTAAAATATGTGTCAGTGGCAAAGCTACGATGAAACAAAGGGGTGTACTCTAGATCATCCAATTTTTCACCCTTATGATTTTTTTATTTCTTAAAAGTGCCATCTTTTATGTAATCCAAAACAAACATGTTATATGTGCTATAACAAGCGTAATATCAATTTAATAATATTAATATTACTTTGTAGCACATTTTATAATATTACTATGTTGGCATAACTTGTTTTGCAAACCAAAGATTTGTGACATTTGTACATTATTAAGTACCGGCTAAGTTAAAATTTTACAAAAACCTCTTGGTTATGAAAAGGAAAGATCATGTTTTGGCTAAAAATACGATTTGGTGTCACAAAATCAAATGGAAAAATGGTGACACGTTGCCAGAAAAAAGCCCCCAAAGCCGCAGGAAGAGCAGTTAAGGGCCACTGACAAACACCCACACTCGGTCATAAAAATGTTGTGGTCAAAGCAGTGTCTGGTCACTAAAAAAGCATTATATGCCATACAAAAGCCACTGGAAAAGCAGTGACAGGTTGCAAAAAAAAAAAAAAAAATTTCATCTGCTAAAAGTTGCTGGAAAAGTGCTGACAAGTCACAAAAAGTACCCACATTCAAGTAACACAAAAGTTGCTGGAAACCCAGGGAAGGTTGTCAAAAAACAACCATGTTCTGCTGCACAAAAGTTGCCAGAAAAGCAGCAATGGGCCTTTAACAAGCACACACATTCAGTGACACAAAAGCCGCTGGAGAAGCAGCGTCTGGTCACTAAACAAACAAGTTCGGCTGCACTAAAGCTGCTGGAAAAAGCGGTGACGGATTACTAAACAACATACACATTCTGTGACACAAAAGTCACTGGAAAAGTGGTGACAGTTGACAAAAAACCCTTCACATTCTGCTGCACAAAAGCTGATTGAAAAGCAGTGACAGGTTACTAATGGCTTTTGGGTATTCTGCAGCCTCAGCCTGGAATTTGTTGCAGAATAACTTGAAACTCAAAGAGCTGGTGTGGTTTGGTGTTTTTAAACCAAAAATGAAAGACTTAGAGGCAGATTTTTTGGGATGTTGATTTTTTAGCCTGCCTGGTTGTACAACTAACTCCCACAAAGTTCTCTATTGACTCATAGATAGTTCTCTTTTCTTCTTTTTTTAATAAAAAATTTTAGTTCATGTGATTTATATTTTGTCTATCTTCTACCTTTGTGTCTGCAACTGTGTGTTTTTACTGCTGACTATGTTGGCCAAGTCTCCCTCTAAAAAGTGATTTTTAATCTCAATGGGACCAACCTGGTTAAATATATAATAAATAAAAAACACCCGCATCCAATGACACAAAAGTCAGTAGTGACAAAAAAAGGTGGTTGCCAGTAAAAAAAACCCAAAACATATTCTGCTGCAGAAAAAAAATGCCTAGAAAAGCAGTCACCGCAAATTGAAACAACTTCTTTCCAGACAACCCCAAACTGGGTTCAGATAGCGTCAGATTATATTATGTACACGCTGTCTTGCAAATGTCAACACATATCAGTACTTCTTCAAACTTTTACTCCTGAATGCATCAAACAAATGTGTCACTCCAAACAGAATGAGTGCTTTCACTCCCACTGTATTCATCCTGTACTCTGACCTTTGTTTTGAATCACCTTCTGCACCAACATGCAGATGTGAAATGTTAAGGCCGCTGTTGAATATGCATAGACTGGCCCTAACTGTGCTGTACGCTGCAACATGAAGTTCATTTCTAACATTCATCAGTCCATTTGGCTCAGTCTGAAAGGCTCGCCTGCCTCGATGAGCACAACCCCCTCCACTCACAACCCCTGCTTTAGACATGTATTAGTCATTATTAAACATAATAATGGCTTTTATAAGTCACCGTTTGCTTCTTTGGGTACGTGAATTATTCAGCCAGAGGGGAGAGGGAGAGACAGGGAGGGAGAGGAGCGCTGCTTCAGTCAGGTGGGCCTTGCACCTGAGATGGCAGGCGACAGATGAGGCATTTTGTCTGAATTATTTATTTGATTCTCTTCAACTTTTTACAACTGCCACATTGTTTTTTTCTTTTTTTTCCCACCTACCCCTTCCGCTCCTACGTTTCTCCCCTCAACCCCCATCACACACACACATGCACACACACACTCTGCAAACCATCACGTTTATTTCAAGCGGCGTTAATTACGGTTGCACAAGCTGTTAAGCTGTCGTCTGACGATTAACAAAGTCAAGCTCCAGCCCCAGCACCACCACTTTCTTCCCTGCTTGGCAAATGGAGGGGTGGAGCTGGAATACGTGTGTGTATGTATGTGTAAAAAAAAAAAAAAATCTGCTTTGTGACAGCCATTGTTAGCACTAACAGTAGGGCTATAAAAGTACAGGGGTCTTTTTTTAAATTATTTTATTCTGTCGCAGCAAGCGAACAGACAATATGAATAAACTTAATTTGTGAAACGTCTCCCCTAATTAATTTGAAGGAGGCGGTGGAGGAGTGGAGGTGGAGTTGGGATAGGGGCGGGATGTGGGTGCTCGCTCGACGGGCAAAGCATTAAAAGTTAAATCAACAACGTGGTCGTGTTTGAGTTGCGTTTCACACAAAGCGATGTAGAAACGCTCGCAGTGATTTGAACATCGGCTGTCAACCCCGGCGGGAGACAACATATTTTGATGTTTGTCCACGTGTTTGTCTGCCTGTGTGCTTGTTTGTTGCATGGCTGCAGCACTGACAGGATTCATCTATACATCAGCGCACAGCACATACACAACCCCCCAGAGAATGGTGGACATATACAAATGGTATTAGTATATCCTTTCTTTAATGTCTTTGTCAATTAGTGGACGCTGCTGTCAGAGCGGTGTGTGCTCAGTCCCGTCTGTCATAATTAAAAGTGTGTGAAACTGCTTTTGGGTTAAGAGGGAGGAAAAACACTTCACATAGTTGCAGCTGACAGTTTGTGGAGTGTTGTGCTTTTGTTGAGGAGATTCAGTCAGTTACTCTGCTCGCTTTACTACTCTGTAGTTTTAAAGTATCTACTGTCCCATAATAATAATAACAATGGTTATAAATATGATAAATTATAAATGTAATAATGTAGTATTTCCTGTTTTCTTTTGATTTTTGATGAACAATTCACATATACAAAATGTGGTTTGCAGCAACCTTCGAGATTTAAATGGTGTGAGGAGGCACAAGAAGAGTGATCATTCAAGGTAATTATCTGATAATTCTGTAATTGTACCTGAGTATCATTTGCTAAAATCTCTAGAGAAACTCTCTTAAAGAAAAACTATGTTGTGTGTTTAAATGTGAAAAAAAAATATCCGATGTGAGCAGCACTTACTGATACCACATGTGAGATGTGGCTGTGTAGTAACGCAACTGTACTTTGACAGACAGAACACAAGTTACATGAAAATATAAGAAAACCCAAAAACAAAGTCCACAATTGAACACAAAACCTTAAATCATGACACCCTGAGTTAAATGCCAATGTCAGCTGCTTTATCATGTTTACTGTCTTTAATTACCATGTTAGCATGCTAACAGTCTAATATGCTAATTAGCACTAAACACAAACACTCTGGCTCCACAATCTCTCAGTGAAATTGTGGACTATCACCTCCTACCTACACTAATCACCACCTTTTTCCACTCTATGGCCCCTCCTGCTGAAGCATGACTTTTCTACGATAGAGAAGCACTTATCAACATTGAGAAAAGTTGTGTGGGTTTTGGACTAAATGCAGCAGACCTTGAGAGTATCCCCACCAATGGCATTGATGTCAGAACAGAGGGAAGAAATTAAACTGAAAGCGTTGGATGGATAGAGGTAGGAGAGCCGGCATCGGGGCAAGATTTACCCGACTTGGACCGAGAGCTGTTCCTCTACCAAGCCTTCTTTTGGCTAATGTCCGGTCGCAGGAGAATAAAGTGGATGAGAAGCGACTGAGGCTCACTCAGCAATGGGAAATCAGAGACTGCACTGCACACATCTTCACAGAGACATAGTTAACCCCTATCATCCTGGATCAAGCTGTTGCACTGGATGGGCGGACCTTGTCTAGAGCCAACAGGACACAAGACTCTGATGCAAATTCAAAAAATGCACTGCAGTAATTGTATGATGCCATCAGCAGCAACATGTCCAAACCACCAGATGAAATCTTCATAGTAGCTGCTGTTTTTAAGCAACTCAACCTTCACCTCCAAAGTTTGTTGACCTTCTTCCTTCTTTTACCACTCATAGGGCAACAAAATTCCAAGGATATCATATGCATCATTGTATAAGGAAACATGCCAGAAAAAAGGTTAGTAAGTCATCCAAAGTCATTCAGAGTCCTGCTCTGGGGATCGTGAATGTTTGAGCAAATTTTCTGCACCATCAGCGGCGGGATCTCTGGGCTGTAAACACTGCTGGGGTTAGATTTTAGAACAAGGCCATGGGGGTCGCTGAAATCAAATAGTGTGCACACTTGGTCTTTAGTTAATTTCTGATAGACCTGCAAATTAAATTATGAGATAAATTGAGTGCAAAGTTGAGGAGTTGGCAAACATAATGCCTGGGTGAAAAGCAAGCAAGGAAAAAAAAAAGTGAGGGGCACATAAGGTAAAACTTAGTGGATATACGGTCCAGTGCAGCAGAATAAGTGAAAGTTTTTTTCTTGGCAAATGATATGAGATGCAGTCACAGCCCTGCAGATCAACATATAACAAGGGAGAAAAAACTTGACTCTGCCACAAGTCCTACATGCTTTCATGTCCTGTAGAGGGATAACAAAGGTTTAACAAGTCCTTTGAGTGTGTTAGTCTTTGCTCTGTATTCCTCACATATGATTTCATTCCTCCTTGCTGAGGCTGCTTGATTTAATTTCTAATTTTAGAAGCTTTTCAATGCAGCTGTTGCTCACATGTTGACCATTTTTTCCCCCTCTGTTCTTATCTTCCGCCTGTCTGTGTCAGTGTGTGTGTGCGTGTGTGCATTTGGGTGACAGAGTCACCATCATCGCCAGAAATGATGTTCGGAAATGACACGTTTGCTCACGACTCAGTAGCGTTCAGCGGGACCGCCAATCAGGGATCCGGCGCTGGGATGAGTTGTCGCGATGCAATGAGACGTCAAGCAGCCACTCCGGTTTGTCGCCTCATCTCCCCTCCTTACTGCCACTTTGTAAAATCACATTACCCTAATGAGAATAGGAGTGGAAAGGCAGTGACAGAGCAGGGATATGGATGGGCTATGTGTCAAAGGCACTCAGATTTCATCCCTTCCGCTCTCTTTTTGAACTCAAAGAGCTGGGCCGGGGGTTGGGGCGAGGAGAAGTCTGTAGCCAGGAGCTCGGTGGCTTATATCACTGTTTGAGGATGTGTCACTGTCGAGGTTGTTGTTGTTATTCTTTTTGTTTTCAGTGTTGTTTTTATATATACGTACGTAACTTAAGCTTTTAATAGAGAGCTCAGATTGGAAGAATGCATTTTGGCATCATTTGAAGATCACAGTTGTATGAAATGGGGTAATACTTGTATAGTTGTATATGGAGCCAGAGGTGATCATATTTGAACAAGATGCTGGAGCTGTGGATAAGGGGGTGGATCTGACTCATAGATTGGAGCTACGCCTCACAGACAGCCTGTTACTTAAGCAGCCTCACCCTTAAATATGTGGAACTTTAAGTCTTGAAATTGTCCCCTGTACACTTATCATGAACGGGGGTATTAGCTAGAGAAACCAAAATTGTTTGGTTCTTTTTTTGTTTGTTTTTACATTGTAAATGTGTTTAGCTCTGCCTTAGAAGCTGATTGACCCACCTGTTCTCATTTTGAACTCGTCAAATAGCGCCCTGTCAGTGCTTACAATGCCTACAAATGTCATGCCAAAGCCACCTTCCGCGTCCATATGCAACACACACGGACAGCATCACACAAGTACGCAGTCAGGCAGAATTGGTGGTGTTGTTATTGTAAGCTTGCGAATGGCTGCTATGCAAAGCACATAGACGCCGTCACTTCACAACACAGCCAGAGGAAACCGGTGGCATGGGCGTGAAATGCTGAGGGATGGCATTTGGTAATAATGCTGCATAATCACATAATATAAGGACAGCGAGGCACTCATAGGGCGGGCGGGCAGGGGGATGGATGGGTCCCACAAACTACTGACTTTTGCGTGGGAGTTCGCTTCCGATGTGGATGCTTGTGTGTGTGTTTTCTCTACACCTTACCATGTTCCTCTTTTGCCTAATCCTAACCATCGTGATGGTCCGTGCTGTTGTGTAAACATAAGGACCGTGTTGCCTCATCTCATCACATGTGCATTTGTTGACATCACCGTAACGGCATCCTGGAGTGTAAATGGCTGATGCAGAAGGATACCTAGGTTGACATGGAAGGTGCTGACAGAGTGGCACTGTGTGACGAGTTCGGAGTGACAACGTGCTGGCCCATCTGATGCATCAGGTTAGTTTCAGCTACACAATATCAGATCGACAAACACTGGGCGTGACAATTAATTGTTTTATACCTTGTGGTGTATCATAGTGGTCCACAATTAACAGGATTGCATCATATCACATGCTTTCTATAACAGACGTCATTTATAAAGACAACTTTACAATTCCATTGTGTTTTACTCTACACACAAGTATGACTTTCTAAGAAAAGATATAAAATCAGCAAACAACGATCACATACAGAGTGTGTTGCAGCATCTATCAGGAAAAATAGATCTATTGGACGTAAAGGGCAGGTCAGTTTGGGTCCTGAAGTTAGTTAGTGAGTTAAGTGGACATCAAGGTCATGATCAAGCTTCAGTAGTGAGGCCATGGACTTCCTATCTGCTCACACACACACACACACACACACACACACACAGAGCTGAGGCCTGATTCTGACTGACAGGACAATTTCTCCCACCTCCTTCATTTGGCGATCGGCTTTGTAGTAAAATACACTGCTCTCTCCTTCATTCTCCTTTACACTGCTGGTCACTCATAACACACACACACACATACACACAGAAAGACGTTACACTCAGACACATGTTGATGCAAATAAATCATATGCATACACATGCATGAGGGCAAATACACTTTTGAACAAGCAGACAATACACACATAACCAGCCACACACACACTTACAGGAGGTGTCCCAGTAAAAGAGATGGAGGTTCTGGAAGGTGAAAGTTTATGTGACTCACCAGGCTTATTAGAGGGACAGAGATCTAAAAGTAATTGGCCCCTTTTACTTCCTTCTTCCTGTGGATTTACGAGCTTCTGCACGAATGACTGGCAGCTTCTTTACTACGGTCAAACACTGAAGGATAAACTCACCCCGCCAGAGTGTGTGAGAGTATTAGTAAGCGTGTGTGTGTGTGTGGATGCTCTGGATGTTAATGTGTGGACAGAGGCGTATGCGAACGCAGTGACTTGCCGAGACTGGAATCAACCTTACAAATGTGACGTGAAGCTTGAGTACATTTGAGGCTGATTCAAAGTGCCAGTCAGCACTGTGTGCCGAGTGGCTTCTTCCACACACTCCCTGTCACCCAGAAGGCTTGGTGTATGTGTGTGTGTGTGTGTGTGTGGCAGAGGGTTCCTCCATCCAGTTTTCTGCCTGGGAAAACACTGCTTAGCCTATTAGCACTCCCTGTAATGCCCCTTCTCTCGCCCTTAATCTGCACAACACGGCTGTCTGAGACAAAGCGAGATGACCTAGTGGACACTTCACTTCCAGCGAGTTAAGAGGGGCGACTGAGATGTGAGTGTTCCCGTCCTCCAGTCAATTATTCATTGATAACCTATTTATTTTTACCTTTAGTGTCAGTCAGAATGGTAGAAATGTGCATATATTCATCTTTAATTAATCTGTGCACGCAAAGGTGTCACACAAACACACACATCTCATTCCTCTAACTAATGTATTATGTTTATAAGGCGGCAGATATATATTATTCATCGGTGATGTGGATGGAAGGAGGGCCCCATCATTGGGTATTACCGTGTCACATTACTGTCAAATGCAGAGGGACTTAAAGGGGCCAGCGAGCTTCATTAAAAGTGGCGGCAGGCGGCAAAAAGGAAAGTCATGAGACGAGATTTGAATGGACTGACCGCAGAAGTTGAAGCATCCACTCAAGCCCCTACGGCAGCAAGGCTGAGGGGATTAGGGCTAATGCAACGATCAGATGGGCAATGTACACAACAACTATGGGGCCACTCATACTCCTTTATTTGACATGTCATTGAGGATAAGAAGAGACATCGGCACTGTAAGTGGAAAGGGTGAAAGCGTAGCCGTGAACTCAGCTTTATGTTGGACTAAAAGGTCACATGTTAAATATGCAACATGGTCACAATGTAATGAAATGAGCCACACATTAAAACTGTAGATTGAAGAGTTAGGGGCATAATTGATTAGATGATGACAGTCCATTGTCTCACAACCGAATTCTTTACACCCAGACTACTCTCTCTACTAATATGGCTGCTTTTGCAGTGATTTCGGCGTAAAATTATGACGCCAAAAGCCACCTTTCATGTCTGCGTCATGTGCTGCTGGAGAGTGTCATGTGAGAATGCGTCCAAATAGAACTGTTCACGGAGTTATTATATGATGGCATCTGCCACAGCAGCATAATACGTGGACAGTCAGCATCAGTTGAGAATGCGACCGGATTGAACCTGTTATGTCTGCATGACACATCACTGGATGACATCAGGTTGAAACGCTGCCAGTAACGAAATAATATAAAGACTGTGAAGGTCCCTATATTGAATGGATCGAACAAACTCCATGTGGGAGTCGGGTGTTGCTTCTTGTTTGAATGTGAAGTTTTTTTTCTACATCTTACCATGTGCCTCTTTTGCCTGAACCTAACCATCTGTGCTCGCAGGTGCTTTTGTTGATGTCCCACCGTTGGTTGCTATGAACTTGTGTTGCGTTAACAAAACCAAGTACAGCCCAATCCCACCATGCACTTTAATTGATCACGGCAGCATCATCCTAGAACATCAACAGCAGACCTTGAGTGTAACTATGTAAATGCAAAAGTCCACTGGAAGTGGCAGTATGTGAAGACTTGTGGGTGAATTGTCCCTTTAACCCATTAAAACCTGAGCAAAATACATGGCCCAAAAATCAGCAGGCTTAAAAACAGAAAAAGAAAAGGAAATGACCTAGAAATAAGACAAAAAATTATTTTCTACATTTTTTTCTGTTACATAATTGTAAATATATATTTCAAATATATGATTATGATATGAATGTTTTTTGGATAATTTTCTAATAACGCCCCCCGCTTTTTAAAACCTTTTCATTCATTCATTGTCCATAACTGCTTGTCCTCGTAAGGGTCGTGGGGGGGCTGGAGCCTATCCCAGCAGTCATTGGGTGAGAGGCGGGATATACCCTGGACAGGTCACCAGACTACCCCCCACCCCACCCCATGTTTTCAAATGAACTCAAACTAATTTGCTTGCATTTCAAAGAGTCAAATAGCTTGTGGAAGGTGTTTGAAATCAGCACAAGAAAACTGATGTCGTTCCAGGTTTCAAAGGGTTAATCATGTGATCACGTAATCATGTCAATGTTTAAGCTGTGCCGGCAGCCAAAAAGGTAAAAAAGTGAGTATTTGAAGTGGACGCTTTTATATTTGAAGTCCCGAACAGGGAAAACATAGAAGAGGAAGTGAATGAGTAACTCTCCTTGCTTCTGTGCTGCTCCTTTCCACAGTGCTAAACCTTCAATTGAGCTCAGGAGTTAACAGACTGTATATATTACCTACTGACAGCTTCCATAGACATACATGTAAATATGAGCAACATTGGTATAGATTTTGAGGTAGGGCGCTGGTGAGAGAGAGTGAGGGAGCTCCATCTGAATAAATACACACAAACACAGATCCTTTCTGACACAGGCAAGATGTTCCACACACTGCAAGGATGTATAGATTGCTCTCTACATGCACAAGAGAGCAGCAGCCTCCAGTGCAACCATAATTCACATTGCTGGCTGCAGCAATCAGATCACCATTCTCATGCAAAGGTAACATTTGCCTTTATAATGGATTTCTGCCTTTTCCATTATTTTATTGGGAAGCTGAGGCTCCACTCATCATTGTGTAGATATATAGGTTAACATCGGTGTGGCATTTTAGCAAAAGGCCACCCTGAGTACCTCTCAGCTCTGCTATGAATAACTGATACCTAACTTCAGGACACTGCACAGCAGGATTCATCACTAATCTAGGATACATGGATAAGATATTGTTGTTTCTGGCAACATATGGAACTGGTAGAAAATAAGTTACATATTAAAGACTGTTTTGGTACAAGTTGAATTTATTTTTTCTAAATTCACACACAAGGTTTACCATAATCCAAATGTTAAAAGTCATACAATGCACATAATGTGTACATGCATACATGAGTATACATGAGTGAGTGATTTCCATGAGTTTAGTCGCCCACTGTTCCTTCAGCCATTATTGGTTCCAGTGAAGAGGACATTAGAAAACAAATGTAACGTATATCAATTACAACCCGAACTGAAAACATAAGTATAAAAATGAGTGTATCCAAATGTAACAAAGAAAAACATTTTTCCCCAAAATGTAAATGCGTAAGACTTAAAGTATGCTGCAAGACGAGTTCAATTTAATGTTACAGTAAACAACTACTACTACACACCATAAATCCATACAACAAAACATGAAAGCCAATTAGGTTTGGGGCAAAGGAAAATGTGCTCATTTACTGTTGTGCCTGTGGAATGTAACAAAGCAGTTGTGCTTTTATCTTACTGAAAAAAAAAAAAAATCATTATTGGAATGTTTTTTGTTTTTTTCCCACATTTATGGTTCCTTTTTTTTTCCTTTTGTTTTGTCTGTATGGTTGAATGTTACATACAATTGTTGTGCATGTTATGTCATGCATTGTATATGTTAAGAATATGCAGGACACCAGGAAGAATAGTGGCAGCTAATGGGGATCCTAATAAAACATAAATATAAAATGAAAAAGGAAAAGACTAGGGACTACAGGATACATTATTCAGCCCTTTAACTGGATGATTTTGGTTCATACTCAGTGTGGAGTGTCAATAAATAAATAGACTTCTTTAGAAGTAGTAGGTTTCCTGTCTTTACTTCTACAGCGGCTGCTGGGTAACAAAGGGCAGCGACCTTGAGACAGATCTTCTTACTCCGGCTAAACGATGGAAACAGAAAGGAAACAGAGCAGAAAAGAGCCTCTGCTATTCCAGAAGAGTACCTCTCTCTCTCTCTCTCTCTCTCTCTCTCTCTCTCTCTCTCTCTCTCACAGACACACACACACACACACACATGCGAACCATTTCTAAGACAATACACACAAAACACCTCAGGCTGTTGTCACAGACACAGACATGCTCGCAGGCACATACAAACACATGCAGGCTTTCTGTGTTGCAAGCTTATACAGTAAAACATACACACACATACGCACACACACACACACACACACACACACACAGTATTTAGCCTTAAAGGCCCAATTGCACTAAAAAGCATCTAATGTGTGTTTTGGAGCACCTATCGTTTTAAATGGCCAAACATGTACCAAAATCTCTATGAGGTGCATCAACTTGCTCAGGCGCCTCTACTTTGACCTTATTTTGATTTTGGGGAATAGCATCAGGACTCAACAACCAAGTCGACAAGAAAATGTATAATAATTGTATAATTATCTAAAATTATATTAGTAAAAATCAGTCCCTCAAGGATTGTTTTTGGGATTGTACCTGTATGAAGTGGGTTTTTTTTCATGGTAGCTTTTTTACAAATTCAGGGTGCATGTTGTGATATTTAGAGGTGTCTTTTGTGATGTATTTTTTAGGGACATGTGAAAATTGCACAAAATGCGATGCCATTTGATACTATTTTCCTCCTGCTGTCTCTGCTCGGTTAGTACGAGCTACCACAACATGATGTGATCTCATCACAACTCATCCTTCTAGTCAACGAAAACAAAACATATATTTCTACGTAGCTTTTATTATCAAAGATCTATTTTTAGCTTGTCAGTTTCTCATCTAAGTCATGGAAAAAAAGCCATTATGAACATTTTCTAGCATAGCTTTTGTTCACAAAATTCACACTGAATGGTACATTTATATGCAAAACCAACTGGAATGATCCAAATAATTTAAAAAAATCATGTAAAATGTAAAAATACAAAAAAGAGAGAAAAAAAATTAATTTAATACTTATTATGCTCTGAAAACTTCTTATCATCTTAACTTATGACAGACCTATTTAGCGCATGTCCTGATGTCCATGTGCAGTGTTTTTGTATTACTTTAATTCCATAAATCTTGAGACGTAAACTTTAGCAAAGACAAATCAAGCAGACAAGCCCTTTTCTAAAATACTGCTGGCTCACTGGTGACAGCATTTCAAATCTGACACCTGCAGTGGGCGATAGGCTAATTGACATGTGGCAATGAGGCACATCAATTATCATTCTCAGTGTGTTGGCCCCTTTATATGATGTTTTCTGTGGATTGTTTCCGGGTAAACGTGGCCTAAATGAGTATACTAAGTATACTGTATATGTGGTCAGTCAGTCACAGTCATGGCATGTTTCCTTTTATTTTCTCTTTTTTCTTCTCCCTCCTCCATCAAACCTCTCTACACTTCTCCAGCCCTTCTCTCCCCTTTTTTTCATTCACCTCCCTTCTCCAGCACTGACACTGTCACTTTATCAGCGTATCTCTAATGCTCCTTAATTCAAGGCCAAGCTGGGCTATCACCCTCAGGTCCTCGTGTCACCGTCACATCCAGACAGACACATGTTAGAGGACACTGGGACCTGTCCATCCACAGAGCGAGAGAGAGAGATGGAGAGACTCAGTGAGAAAAGAGGGAGAGAGGCTTATCAGTGCAACCTTGCTGGTGAATTAGCAGACCCTTGAGTGATAAGGAGAGGCAGGCCAGCAGACACACTGAGAGAAAAGAAAGGAGATAGGAGTGGAGAAAAACAGGAGGAGGAAGTGATGCGGTGACAGCTGCTATAGGGACTGATGTCGTATGTCAGTCTCTGTCCCTCGAAGGCTCCGGTCCCACTGAAGCTCAAAGCTCAACAAATTAGATTTTTTTTCTACAGAAGACACAAGTCAGATGACTTTAAATCAGTGCAAACAAACGAAGAAATTCCACCAGTTGTTTAAAGCAAACTGAATTGATTTTTATCCCCCTCATTCTCCTGTTCGTTTTATTGCATCTGTTTAGGCGCAACAACTAACCAAAAAAGTTTGTTTTTTTCATCTTGGAAAGCTTTTGTATCAAGCTGTCTGAAGGGCAGAAATGACAATCAAAAAAGAAAAAAAGAGAAAGAAAGGGCAGTGGCTGCATGTTGGGAGAGCACCACCAGAGGACAGAAAGTTATGTAGCGCAGTCTGTATGGCACGGCATCATCAGTGGATGGGCACTCAAGAGGACATTGCATCATATTTTATGGAGGCTTCCAAGAAAACACTCTTCTAAAAAAAATATATTTTTGTTTTGTTTTGTGGTCCCCAATCAACAGCAAAAAGAAGATAAACAGAAAAAAATTGAATATCCAGTACCAACCAGAGTGACTTTCTTTTGATTTAAGTAACAAGTGTCTTTAAAAAGGGCAGCATTTGTCTATGTATTGATGCACAGGAAAAATAAAGCTAATAAGAAAAGAGTGGTTTGTCAAAATGGGGATGACTACATCCATTATCATTAATTGTATGGTGTTTCAGCTCTATAGCCTGTTGTTACTGGATCAGAATGCTTGTAAACTTATCTATTTCCCAATAATCGGAGCAGACACTTGCCCCTATCTTCTGTGTGGCACATGATATCAAACATCAGAGTTTTTCTTTTCCATTTTCCTTCTCCTCTCAACCCCATCACCCACACTCTTTAACATCATCCTGTCTTCATCATAAACTGCCAAGCATCAGTCTCTCAGCCCCCCTACAACACTTGTGTGATGCACATTGGGATGGATTTCCACTTTTGGCTGAGAGAGGCGTGGAGTCAGCTTCGATTGACCCCGGCTGTGGATGAAGCGCTCTTGATGTGAATCAGCCCTGTCAGCTCCTGTGAAGGCTGCCTGTCTCATCGGCCCGTCTCCTCACCGCTGACATGATATGATGGGAGATGATACCCAACAACGGCACGTTGGCTCTCAGATGTTAGCGGGGGGCCCCAGGGCGTCAAAGACCCTGACAGACGCCACTTTATAGCTTTAATCCCAGGGTCTTAAAATGGCACTTGACACAAATTGAGGTTGACTTTGTCTGTTGCAGAGGAGGGAGAAAAATAAGAGGGGAAATAAAACCAGGAAAGTTTTCACTCTTAGCAGTTTGAGGTTGAATGTTAGCCTCTAAGATTGATGGCAGATGTGAAGGGAACACTTGCTGTTATTTAGGAAAAAATAAAGGGTTTTGTTGAATCATTGATCATTCATTGGTTTTACTTTATGAAATATATTCCTTACTTTGAATCCTAGGCTTTTTTTTGCTCTGGTCTGACTGAATTTATTTACAGGTTTTTAGCAGAATTACTGACTGTCTGAATTAGGCATGCCATTTATTGTTTTTGTTTTTTGTTTGTTTGTTTGTTTGTTTGTTTGTTTCATAATAAGCTAACTCAGTGATTGCATGTGAGTCGTATTGTATTTTACATGGTTTATGTAACATGATTTAAGTTTTTGGCAATCCTCTCTCCAATAAGCTTTATTTATACAAAACATTTGTTTTGAGTAAGCATAATACCACCCGTAGAATTTTTAAAGTCAAATTTGACAAAAAAATGTTGTTAATTAATGTGTGCAAGTCCCAGAACATTTTACTTATATGTTAATATTTAAGTAAAATGTGCATTGACAAGGTGGAAATTTGCTTGCTGCAACAATATGATATCTTGCACATTTTCTAGTAGTAAATAAAGTAGCTTTATTAAACATTCTATTGGGTACGCTGAGGCACTCTTTAGTTAATAGTGAAAGACCGTAGTCTTGGTGTAACAAAAAAAAGTCAGAAAAACACAAGAACTGAGGTGTTTTGTATCGCTTAATCAATACACAACCTTCTTGAAATTTAACTACAGTGTATGTGTTGCTTAAGCCTAACCAAAACCTCACACATATAGTGCCTTGTTTTATGTTCTGTTTTGTGTTCTTCTCTTGTGAAGCATCAAAAGTTATTCCATTTTGGTTCATTTTAAGTCATTACTTTTTTGTTAAAAAAAGTTTTTTCTTTCTTTCAGATAACTAAATTAGGCTCCTACAGATATCAGAAAATTGGAATGGAATGAAATCAACCTAAAAGTACAGGTTGTTTTTTAAATTAAATTTAGACTTTTTTTTTTTCCTACAGCTACAAATGATTTGTACACATTTACAAACTTATATTTCTCCGGCACATGTTTTGACAGATTTAAGGGATGATTTATGAGCACACCATTCATGATCATCATTTGAAAAGCTTAAAAACTCAAACTTTCAGACCATAAATAACTGTTTGTACCCAGGTCCACTGTAAACTCTAACTTATTGATCTCATTGTTAAAAAGCAGGAGGAAAATGACTCCCCCCCCCCCCCTCTGTAGATCTTTTTAAAGGTGCAACATGTTTGTCTGAGGTTTACGCTCATGTCCTCTCAGAGCTGATGATTAAAGCTGGGCTTGTAGTTCTGCCACAGAAAACTGCTCTGAGTTCAGACTCTTTACTCACACTCACAGATAACAGAGCCTCCTACTGCCTGTCATATTTCAAACAAACCATGAGCCTTAGACAGTCTGGACGAGATCTGAGTGTAGTCCTGGGATGATCCAGTCCGGTTCTACTGTTTTTTAGTAGCTAACAAGTGGGGCATGCTGCTAACAGCCACTTAACCAGAAGGTCCACCAATCCATTTAACAGCTACACCATCCACAGTCAAACACTACTCTCTGCTGCTTATTTACAGCCAAATTACAGAAAAGAATGTTGTGCTAGTTGGCTGACACTGCTATGGTGCCAACTATTTACTGGGGTTTCCCGACCTTTTGGCAATCCGATCTCATAGTATATGGTCCGATTGCCCACCAATAACATTTCAGTCCCATCTTGTCCTTTCATTGAAAAACAATTAATTTGTTTTTATTTTATTTATTTTGAGTTTGTCAGCACCTTATCTTAGTCATGGAAAAAAAGGTCATTGACAAAAAATTTTTTTGTCATAGTTTTTATTTCTGAAATTAACACTAAATGGTAAATTTATTTGCAAAATATCTTGCAGTGATTCAGAGGTTTTCTATACTTAAAAACGAAATACTTGAAAATGAATACAATACACCAAATATAATACAAAAATTAACATAATACAAAAAGCGCTGTCATTGTGTCAGTTTACGACCAAGCGTCTCGCTGTTGTCCACACTGTGTTTTTCATTACTCTTTTAATTTGGAGCCACAAACCTCAGAAAAGACAGTCCAAGCAGATAAAACTTTTGTTTCTGCTTCATAACCTCAACAAAGTCCTGTACATATTTTGCAGTTGAAAAACATTCTTTCTCATTTGGATTCTGATTCTGAATCAGGGGGTTCAGGGTGAGGGGTGAACTATTTACCGTCAGATCTACAAATCTGGCAAAAGCAACCCAAGTGATAAATGCAATGATTGTGCCGTAATTACAACAAAACATGGGCCAAAATCAAATTTTGAACGCATAATAATATCTGTCAATTGCAATATCAATATTCTCCATTTCCATTACGAGTGCTTGGAATGGGCAAAGCAGGTTTAATTAATTACATTGAACATCCATTACTTTGGAGACAGCCTTTGTTAAAATCTTAGGGATTATGATAAATTGTGTTTACCAGCTATGAGAGACAAAGATGGGTTTATGAACGGGTGTGACACTGGAGCGCAGTGGGGGAGCAGGGAAAATATTATATATATGCATTGCCGTTATCATGTAAATTTGTATGCCTGAAAAAAAAAAAAAAAAAAGTATGCCTGTTCCCTTGAATGCTGTTTTGTAATGAGGATGTCCCCTTCTGGATTGTGTGCATCAACACAGTTTCCAGAGATCTTGGATGATACCAAGTCCTGACAAGGCATTTTGGCCCTGTTGCATTCAGTGAATTAAGTGTGATTTTGCATTTTTTGAGAGAATTTTGGTGGGTGTAATTTGAATATATCAAATACATGCACTACACACACACACACACACACACACACACACACACACAGAGGGATACTGGTTTGTCAGGCCCCATAAGCTCTGCTTGGATTGTGTAAAGCAGGTTATGGCTTTTCTACATGTGGTTAACCACACAGTGAAGTAACTGAAACCCTGACCTATAACCACAATAAAAGCTGTTTTCTTTTTTTTAAAGAGAAAAGGCTCATATGAGTATTGCACATTATGGGCAATACTCTACTATTTGCATTTAAAGTTACGCTATTATAATGTTTGAAATATTTGTTAAAATAATAAAACCTTGTGGATTTTGTAGTGAGCGTTAGCATATATCAGCCAGCACCAAAACATCAGTCACTGCCTCTCAGCCTGTACTATATCGGTAGCGACGTCGAAAGTGATACTTCACTGTTTCGAAAAGGCCTTCTCACAGATGGCCAATAAAAATGATTGATGTCTAGAGGGGGGATTCACAGTGGGGTGGGAGGTACAGTGTCTGTGTGTGTGTGTGTGTATGTGTGTGAGAGAGAGAGAGAGTCCAAATGTGACTTCTATCAGAGAACATGTGAGATGTCTTGTATTGTTTGAACTTTGCCATTAACACCAGCGTGTTTTGTATCTAAGGCTGCATCACTCTTTGTTTTAGGTGAAGTCCAGAGAAACATTGTTTCTGCCTTCTTGCATTTTCAATAATTTACCACAAAGCCAAAAAACTCAATATTTTTTCTACTTCTTCTTTATTCTTAGTCATGCTACTGTAATAATATTAATTAAGATGTCGCGGCTATAGATTGCAGGCCAAGCAGATCCAGTTAATACTGCAATAGCTTCACTCAACTGAGTTCTATAAATAACCGACTCAAAAAAGCCACTTGCATTGCTGTAGATTAGTCTCATTCAATCTGTTCAATTGACTTCTGAGAGATGCCAAAAAACCTGAACACCTTGTGTTGGTATTATATATATAAAAAAAACAAAAAACGAGGGGATACTCTGAAGCCTTCCCTTGAGTCAGTTCAGTCAGTTTACTTCAATGTGCCCTTAACCCTTTGAGACCTAGGCAAATTAGTTTGATTTCTTGCAAAAAAACGTGAGAAGAAGGCAATGAGCAACTAAACAAGACATGCCCCAAACGTAGCAAGAAATGAATAAAAAGTTACAAGACAATTACCTGAAAATAAGCACCCCCCAAAAAAAGAAAGTTAAAAACAAACAAAAACATTTTTAAAAAATTCCTGAAAATTGAAAAAAAATATGTATACATTATTTTCTGTAACACAATTTAAAATATATATGTATAATTATTTTGAATATAGTTTTCTACTTTTTTTTCTCTATTTTCCCCCTTTACTAATTTTCTCTTAATTTCCTCTTAACTTTTCGCTATGTTCTTGCAATTTGTGGGGCATTTATTTTCAAGTTGCTCGCTGCCTATTTTCCCCATGTTTTTGAAGGGTTAAACAGCATGTAAAGGGTGTCTGAGGACATAAAAAGTGATGCTGATCCAATTTTCAAAGACTTAAATTGTGCACCTTAATAAAAAATTCTGTGAACAACATTTGTCCGGCATTTAGGTTAAAGCAAAAGGACCTGATCATATCAGTATCAGGGAAACAATGATCCGGGGCACTAGACTAATGAAAATATAGAAATATTTAAATAATTTACTACTGCTACAATTCTCTACAATTCTACAATTTCATTTAGCAGACGCTTTTATCCAAAGCGACATACAACACAAGCAAGAATTTAGACTTAAGGAAAAAACCCTTAGTAAGTGCAAAAAGTGCATCAGGTGTGATTGGTCACAGGTATTGCCATCTAGTGGCAGAAGAAGTGCCCCCCCCCCCCTGTTCCTCTTCTATTTTTTTTTGAAACCAAAGTAATAACCAGTAGCGATCTCAGCATCTGAGATTCAGCAATCTCAGTATCACTACTTACGATGACAGTCAATATACAACATCACACAACTTTGTCAGTGCTAGATAATCATTAGGTGCTTGGTTTTGGACCTTCTGACTTAATTTACCCCAAAGGGCAAAGAGGAGAAGAGTCAGGTTAAGTGCCTAGGTGTTCTCGGAACAATTGAGTTTTCAATTGTCTCTTAAAAGTACAAAGGGACTCAGCAGAACGCACAGAGTTTGGAAGTTTGTTCCACCATTTGGGAACAACAGAAGAGAAGAGTCTGGCTAGAGATTTAGAGCCGTGCTGGGCTGGAAGCACCAGGCGTCTTTCGCATGCAGAGCGTACTGGGCGAGAAAGAGAGTAGACCTGGATCAGGGATTCCAGGTAGGCTGGAGCAGTTCTTATGATTGTTTTGTAAGCCAAGAGAAGTGCTTTGAATTTGATTCTGGCTGCCACTGGAAGCCAGTGAAGAGAAATTAGCAGCGGGGTGACATGTGCTCTTTTGGGCTGGTTGAAGACCAGACGTGCTGCTGCATTCTGGATCATCTGAAGAGGTTTGAATGAGCATGCAGGGAGGCCTGCCAGAAGAGAGTTGCAGTAGTCAATGCGTGAGATTGTTGTATCAATACATTTTTTATAAGTGTGGCCTGTTGGGTCAGGAAGGGTCTGATCTTCCTGATGTTGTAGAGGGCATGCTGCTGCAGGTGATAGTTCACCAACAGTTTGTATAATTGTCATACAATTTAATAATAATGCCAGGTATCCTTTTTCTTAATAAGTTTGTCAAAACTGCCAAAAAAAATATTTTTTCCACCTTCAAAATCCTTTGTTAAATTTAGGCATTAATCAAGATATTTGATTAGGTGAGTGGTGGCTGGTCAGTATAGTAGCCCTACAGCAAATCTTGCCAAAAAAAAAAAAAAACAAAAAACAAATTTATTTTCACTTTTACTTTCATTACAAGCAATGTTAGGGATTTTTACCCAATAAGAAATTTTATAGATTGGGTGTTGAGAATTCAAATTCATTCAGGCATCCAGATTTTACTTTTACTGCATTTAATGGAAAATGATCGTGCAGAGCATAAACATAGGCTGGTATGTACACATTTGTGTAGAACAACGAAACACACTATAATGTAACCAAACAACCAGACCCAACATTTGCAAACAGGTCCTCTATTTAACATGCAAGCCACTTATATCCATGCAAACACGGCCATTTTATCCTGACTCTCTTTCCTCCCTATTATTCAGTTGTGAATTTTACCTGACTTTGCGTGAGGTGTGTGTTGGGGATTATTAAGTAGATATCGATTGTGATTTGATTAAACTCTTGCTAATTTGCTGCAAACCAGCAAGACATTTAATCAAATAAAAATCAATAGCGTCTTAAGAGCCCTTGGTACATCCCTGGAATGGGAGACTACAGTGGAGGTGTTATAAATTACTGGTCGGAGTGATGCAGCCGATAGGATAATGTTGGAGGAGAGAGAAATGGACAGAGACAGAGAGAGGGAGAGAGAGGGGAGGGTTCCAGAGGATATGTCACTCTTACAGCGTGGAGGGAGGATGGATTTGTGCTCAGTGGGGAACAACTGGCCTTGGTGTTTCAATTTCAGCGTGAGGAATTAACTGCTCTTGAGGAGAATTATTCTTTTCTATCGTTATCTGTATTCTTCTTTTCAACATAAAACAAAATAAAAAACTTTATAGGTACACCTGTTCAACTGCTCATTAAAACTGAACATCAGAATGGGGAAGAAAGGGGATTTAAGTGAATTTGAACATGGCGTGGTTGTTGGTGCAATATGAACTGATATTAGTATTTCAGCAACAAAACCCCCCAAGACCCATACATCTTGGCAGCCTGAATTAAAGATTTTGTTGCACAACTTCTACTCATATATCTGAACATTGTAAAAGATTTCATTTTTGGACTGAGCTGTTGATAGAGATAACAAATCACTGTCCTTGGATCATGGCTGCCCATCCCTATTCATATGTGGTGATGGCCCTAATTAAGGGCCATTAAAAGGTACATTGTTATGGCACTTACAATGTTTGAAACTAACATATTGCAATGCAGAGCAGGCAGAACAAATGCAGGAGATGTCAGGAACTCAAAAAGATCACTCTTTAACCAAAGGAACAGCAACTGAACATCACATGACCATAACAAGGATAAAACAAAGACTGAAGTGAAAACCCGGACAATACAAACTGGACTGATGAGGGGATGAAGTGCAGGTGGAGAAAAAGGGCTGAGAAGCCTAGGTAAGGGGAAGGCTGATGTAGGGCAGGTGTGCAGATGAGTCAGTGAGAGAGAGAGAGAGAGAGAGAGAGAGAGAGAGAGAGAGAGAGAGAGAGAGAGAGGCAGCACGGGAACACAGGAGGAGAAAACACAGTAAACTGAAACCCCCCAACCAAGAAAACCAATCATCCAATTCTTAGTATTTTTACCCTTTAAAAATACTACTACTACTACCACTACTACTACTACTAATAATAATAATAATAATAATAAAAACAGATCTGTAGGGAATGCAAGGAAAGTTGGATATTTGATCACATTTCTTCTGCGATGTTCAGATACCTTTCATATGTATTTAAATCTTTAAACCCTGAGCAAATTGATTTGATTTATTTTACAAAAAAAGAGAGGGAAAAAAAGGCAATGAGCAATTTGGCTGGAAATGGTCTGCAAATCTCAAGAAATTAATCATTTTTTTGTTGTTGTTTTTTTAATAATAAAAATAACTTCAGGAATGTCCAGAAAACTATATTCAAAATTATCATTAAATATATTGAATATATTATGTTACAGAATTATTTCAAGCACTTTATTCCGCCAAAGCATTTTCCAGTTTGTTTTTTTACTTTCTGTTTTTGTCCTTTTCTTGCTATTTAAAAAAAAAAAAAAAAACAATTCGCTTGTATTTTTTACTGATTTCCTGCAAATTTTTGGGTCTTTTCTTCTTAAGTTGCTGATTGCCTTTTTCCCATTTTTTTGAAAAAAATAAAATCAAAAATAAGGCCATTTAGCTCAGGTTTCAAAGGGTTATGATGTATTACAATGCATGGTAGCTGAATAACTACATAAGAAACATAGGTGACATTACTTACATACTGTCAGTATTTACGTGAAGTACTCACATCAAGCACTTGGATGGAAAAGACAGCAGCCTTCTGGTTGAGAGTCCATGGTTTTTGACCCATCAAAAACCCCTCACACCTCCCCTATGTAGACTTTATTGCCCTTTTTATTATTTTGTGTGCCCACCACCACAGAGAAAGCGATTTTGCATTTACATTGTTAATGTGTTGCCATCACGTAATTTTTTACACATTTTGTGCCCACATGTTCATGTCATATATTTCTATGAGACTGGGCTGGCTTAGGACTGTCTTGTTGTAGATGCTCCCAAATTCTAAACAGGAAGTTAAAACAAAAATGTTTTGCTACTAAAATGGGACACATTTGAAGTTTGAATTGAGTCCACCAGTGACTAAACGTGTTGCTGCAATAATTAGATCTGACTCAATGTAAGGTGAACTGGGCTTTTACCCCTTATTGAATCGCCTCATTAAAGTACTTGTGATGAATTTCAAATTGAAATCATTGCAGCTGAATATCAACAACAGAAGGATACCGAATGTGCATGCTATTTCACTTTCATTATTATGATTCCAATCTGATTACACTGAACCACACTAATCCTGCTAAACAATCCAACTCATGCTGAGGGTTAATAATGCATAAAGAGTGGGAGGATATTAACTTTGTAACAATAACTTGGCTTTTGTTGACCAGAGCTCGTCATTTGTTGTCACCATATGCTCCCCATCAACACAGATGGAAACACACTCCCCAAAGCCCAACTGCCAGTGCTTTTTATTCAGAGTAATTGACTCAGATTTCAGACAAACATCCAGTGCCATTCTGGGTTTTGGGTTTGTGAGATAATCCTTATTCGGAGCTATTGGGATCAACTGTCAAGCATTTCATGAGCTAAAGTTTCAGTTGGTGGCTCTTTTCTTTGTCTATTAAACTCAAGAAAATAGATGATAGGGTAACCAAAGTTCAGTTAAAGCATCCATATGATAAGGAGCAGCAGAGGGATACAGTATTTTTCCTTTCCCAAAAATTTGCTGAAAAATCCCCAAAATCAATGAACGATTAATTGGTCATTAAGGATATAATTGAACATTTGAAAGTTAATCGATTAATCGATAGGCAATGAAATACTGTCAAAATATATCAAATATGTTGCCATGAGCTTTGACTGAGGATAAAATGCATTTGGTATTGCTTGAAATAAGCAAAGTTTTTATGTTTTTTTTTTTTTTAAATAACGATCAATCGATCGTTAATTTCGACCAATTAATTGATTAAGGAAAGTGCTTAGAATTTGCAACTCTAGTTGACACTGAAGTATGATAATTTTTACACATATACAATATATTATATTGACTGTCCAAGCCTTTTGCATCAGCAGAACATGGAGTCTCATTTTGGTGTATAGTGTAGCAATAGGGAGAAATTGGTAATTTAATTGCAGTTTTCACAAAGCATCTATATCCCAGTCAAATAATGCAGTGTGTTTATGCTGTGGCCTGGTGGTAACCTGCGAGTCACAGGGTCACCATGCACATTAGATGTCAATTATACCTCCTCCATATGTCCTGCTCCACTCCTATTTATCTTCATCCATCCTAGTTCACACCGTGACCTCCCTACAGGCTCAGCAGGGACAAACACAGGGCCGTCACGTAGCACACACAACACACCTCCTGACTTTTAATAATGCTTTCATGTCCCATGCCAACATTTCTCTTCTGTCCATCATAGCTGTTTGATTATAGGTATACTATATGCTTTTGGGAAATCAATTTGCCTCAGGGACTCAATTATTGTAAGTATTAATGGTTTTGTGTGTTGTTAGCTAATGTCCTTTTTTTTCAATTGTCTGTATCCATTAATTTATTGAATGATTAATACAAAGATTCACTCGTGTATCTGCATACAGCTGCATGATTGACATCCATCAGTGTTTCCCCCTATTGCTCCAAAGCATAAGTAAAATTATTAACTTTCATGGTAAGAAATCAAGCACATTATCCATATAAATATGCTGCAAAAGAAATGAGAGTCTACCTACACTATTTATATATAGAGCCATACATCTAAATGTGTCATTGAACTACATGCATGTTTAAAATAATAGTCCAGAAACAGACACTGGTGGCAGCGAGTCCTAATTAAGAAATTCCATATAAAGAACATCAAACAAAATGTAGCGTATTGCTCACACAGGCCCTCTTTCCCATCTGGCCAAAATGGCTATTGTGGCTCATTGTCTAAAAATAGGGATGAAGACAAATTATTATCATTTGCCAAAGCCCATGACAATAATGATGAATGAACACTTTTTTTCTCCCCTTTTCTGCTATGCCCTCTGAAGTCATTGCTTAAGGCCTTTTTTCTCCATTTCCCCTCAGCTCTCTCTCCTCTTAATATTCCACCTTTCCAGACACCCACTGTATGGTGTAAAATATCTACTGAATAAACATCATCAGTAGTCTGAGGTCATCTCTTACTTCCATTTTTTAACTTGTTATATCTAAAATATTTCACACTCAACTCTGCTTCTCTCCTGCTCAATTGTTATGCGTGTAATCAGCATGACAGTGTGTGGTCATGCTTACCAAACCATTCAGTGACCCCTTATACCCTGTACGGAAGCACCTGCATTTGTTTTTTATCTCATTTCTTTTTGTCATCTGATTAAATCATAAAAATTATCCACAAGTTATGTTACTGTAAAACCTGTAAAGTACACCTCAGCACCACCTAATTCATATGTTATCTGCCCATTAAATGTCCTTTGGAGCACTGATTTAATATGGCCCTACTCTACCTTCTATAGTTATGTATATTGCGAGATGGCAGCTTCTAGTGGTCATAGTGGTAATGACGCTAGCAAAGGAACTGTCGGACTAAGTAGTTTAAATAGAAAAATGGTATAAAAATAATGGATATAGCACTTGTGATGTAACCAATTGGTTTGTGTACTCCACTTTTGAAGTCTCAAGTTTGGCATTTTGCCCACCAGCAGTTTGGATTTTTAGAGCCAAAGGTTACCATATAGGATTATAGGGTGAAGCTAATGCTGGCTGCTAGCTTGGTTAGCTTGGTAGTGGAAACATTGATTTAAAATTATGAAAATAAAATATACATCTTAGAAACACTGAATATTTGACTTTTTAGAGGGTCTTTTCATATAACCAAAGGCTGAGCAAGACTCGTTTAGGCTACCAAAATGTTACAGCTATTTTTTATTAACTGAAAACACAGTAAAATAGTGATAGCTACAGCTACTATAGGCTACTATGGGGAACTTAGGTTTACACCATGGTTATGATATATAACTAAGCTACAAAGACCTAGAGCTTTTTATTTTTCTTTTTTCGTAACAGGCTGTAAACATGTTTATTTCTGCTGTAAAATTGGGCATTTCACCAGCCAAATTCAGGTGGCCATTCAAGGAACTGCAGTTTGTGACAGTTCCATGTATTTAATAAGTTAGCAAGGTTGTGCTTGATAAAGGGTGAAGTTGCATAGGGATGAGGCTAGAATGGGTTGAAGAAACACAGGACTTTTATCCAGGAAGCCTTTGTTTGTGTCCCATATCACACCAAAAGTGAATTTTTGACTTGTTTTTATTTGTGTTACTTATCTACCTTACTAACATCATGTAGTTAATGTTTAACACATAACATCATACAAACATAAGTCCACTTACATATGTAACATCAGATACAAAACAAACCTACCTATATTAGCCTAAACTTTTGGTTTTGTCCTTGGTAGGTACAGTCTGCCCTTTCTGAAGTATAATAATAGTAGTGCTAACAAATGATAACGGCCATTTAATGGTGTGATAACATTTGAAACAGGTGTTAGGACCCCAACCTGGATTGACCCCAATTACAAAAAACAAATCTATCTTTTATGAAGGCCATTAAACGAGCATTATAGACACAACGAGTAGACCAAACAAAAGAAAACAACCTCAATTAAACAGCGCAATCAGCCAATAAGGGACTGTTTTTTGTGTTGTGTATGACTATGTACAGTTTCAAATATCTCTTTGCTTCTGTGGTTGCTGGCAAGGGAGCGAGTGAGCAAGAGAGCAAAGGATAGAGTGAGGGAGCCGGGTTCAGAGCCAGTTCAGCTGTGCACGGGTTGACAAATTATTTGTGGAATTGTTGCATTCACAGTCACTTAAATAGGAATCTGTCAGAGAGGAGGAGAGGGCCGGCCTCACCGCAGCATACAGTGGAGCAGCCTGCTCAATGGTGCACCACCTCCTCTACAACCGCCCCACCACTGCCCTCCTCCTCTTCCTCCGCCTCCCTCTTTTACCTCCTGCTTTTTCACAGTCTCTCCCTTCGCCTCTGTGTCTCTCCCAATCCCCCCCCCCCCACCATGAACAATTATTCCGGTGGCCGCCAAGACATTAAGACAAATAATGAAAACAAAAATTCTCTTAAAAACAGGATACCCCTACCGACCAAATCCACAAAGCCAGAACACCTAAACCCAAAAAACTCATAGCCCTTCCACAACCGAACAAATTGCACAGCTAGAGAAAAAAGAACCCAAACACACAAACCAACCGAAAAACTACTCACAAACAAAACAAAGTCTAACTACACAACCCGTAATTAGACAAGCAAACCATTAAATGCTCGCCCTACTTCAACCACGCATAAAAAACAACCAAATAAAAAAGTTAACACATAAACAAGAATGCCTAAACTCTGAATCAAACACCACACAAATCACTGGACGCCACGAGCTTAAGGAATTAGAAAAAAAGCCAGCACCGGACAAAAAAAATAGCTACACAAACATCAGCCATATGGGAAATGCACACCCACCAATCAACTAACAAATGCAAACCCTCACAAGGGAAAACTCAAACAACTAAATTAAACCCAAAAAATGTAAACACGTACTGAGCACGGATAAATCCTCTAAAACATCTCTCAAATCCCAAACTAGGCGAAACCTACTAGTGACACAGGAAAAACAAAAACCGGCCACAGACACACCCAAAGGAACCAGAAATAAAGCGATCACTCACTTAACATCTGTGTTACAGACAGGAACGGGTCAAATGGGAGAAGCGGTGACTTCCTTCAGCGTAGTATCCATCTAGGAGAGATTTCTTGCTGCCTTGTACCCAGCCACGGCATAGTATATAAAAAAACCCACCCCACAACATCCTATGATGATGGATTGAGCCTAATGCAAATTTACAACCATTTTATATGTCGATGCCTCCCCCCCGGCCGGGTGCAGGAACATAGCTCAACATCATGCTTCCAAAATGTCCGCCTTGAAACAGCCGGCATCATCGGCCTCCTCTCAATCTCCCAGCTTCACAAATCTCAGCTGGATGGAGATTAATGCCGCTGTGGGCCCCCTGGCTGCAGCTGCACTCAGCCAATGCTTGTGTCTCTGTGTGTGTGTGAATGTGTGTGTCCCATGTTTGTTTATATACTATGCCGTGGCTGGGTACAAGGCAGCAAGAAATCTCTCCTAGATGGATACTACGCTGAAGGAAGTCACCGCTTCTCCCATTTGACCCGTTCCTGTCTGTCCTTTGTATGGTGATGGGCTTTCTGTGTGCAGGCCGTTTCAGCACATTGGAGAGATGTATCTCCCAACATTGTTGTATATCTCCCTTCTTGATGGAGGGATAGAAAAAAAACGAAGGGAAGAAGAAAGGAGCCAGTTTTTCACCCTATCAGCTTGGAAAGGCAATGTTGTGCCCTTGTAATTGAGTAGGTATCTCATCTATCAACAGTGCCACCCCTGATAATAAATATAGAGTACACAGGCAGCTCCCCCGAGATTTAAAGAGAGGGTGTGTGAAGGAGTATGTGTGTGACTGTTTGTGCACGTTTGTACATGTATGTGTGTTGAGAGGAAAAACTAGAACAGGTGCCTTTGCCCTGATGAACTACCTTTCTGTGCTCTTGAATGAGTTCATGCTCTGATCTTATGAAATCCTCACATGCTCAAAAAATGTACCACCATTGCCAGTGTGGCACACAACCTTAATATTCTTGTCATTTTATGTCTTGGTCAAGTCTTGTGAAATGTGATTTTCCCTTAAAAAAATACATATACAACCAAATCAGTGGTGGGAACTCTTTGCTTTTATGAGTTTTCATCAGCAGTGTACCTTTCTTGTTCCTTTACCCTGACTGCCTTGGCTATGGTACTACTTCTGCCTTCAATAAAAGTGGTTAAAGTGCCAGATGGTAATGTACAATACCAGTCTAGAGCGTGAAGGTTCATTCTTGACCTTGTAAATAAAGTTGCTCTTTCCCCAAGGTCCACTCACTAGCAGAAAAGCTAAGTGGAACATAAAAGATTATTTTGGCATATTACCTGTTTTGCCTTAGGTGGCCCATCAGTTATCATTTTGTCATGTAAATGTGAGCATGGCATACTTTTATAATCTCTTTTGGAAGCATGTTTGTCCTGCTTTCAGTCTTTAAGGTGTTTTCACTCAGGTAGTTGTCCACCTTGTCAACATTTGTGTGTGGGACCCTTGGGAGTAGTAAATAGGTTAAATTATGGACCCAATACGGGGATTATCCACGAGTTCCATAATTACCCATCCCAACTGCCCTCATGGTGGGTTTGCCCAAGTGGGTCCCACATTAATTATGCTTGGGTTACCTAGATACCAGATAACCCAAACATATTATCAGTGGCTCACTTGGGTAAACCCATCCATGTGGGCAATTACCATAGCGCCATTATGGAATCTGTAGACAGGTCCATAAAGGGTCAGTTTTGCGAGACATGCCTTTCCTACAAATAATTCATGCTATCATCAGCCGCAGAATAGGACCAGGTGTGGGTGGTGACTGACGACTTTCTCCATCTGTGTTCATACGGGATCACCTTGCCGAATTTACACCTAAGAGAAACCCAATAAAAATACTGTCTACCCAGGCTCTACAACGCGACGTCGCTACCCCACATACAGAGTGACAGAAAGAAGAGAAGCAAGCTACCAAAAAACAACTGGAGCAGCCACACCAGAGCAGATGACTGCCAAGCAAGCAGACCAACAACAAAAGCAAGCCTTTTGTTGTTCATTATTATGTAGTTTACATATATTTAATTCTTTATGATTTCAGTCAATTTGCACCCTTTGACCCTGGCCACATTGCATACAAGTTATGATTTTCCTGAAATTAATGGGACGCGATCAGCTCAATCATTTCCCTTGAGGAGACTCATTATTCTTTAGGTATTGTTTAAGTACCAAAACACACAATCTCATGCTTTTACAGTAGTGATACAGAGAGTTGTATTTTAAAAGAGGTATAAGGTTCAATAGGAGATTGGTTTACCTTGGTGCTATTTTGCCCCTGGAAACCAAAATGGAACTGACAGGACCCAACTCTATAAAGATATGTTTAAGCATGTGGCATCAAATTGGGATTGAAAGCTGTTCTTGATGGGGCATTTTATGTCCTCTTTGCAGACAATGATCCTCTTTAAATCATGATTAACAATGCAAGAGTGCCATCAGTGATGTGACATTCACGCATGAATTTTATTCAAGCAAGAGTAACTGTTTTCAATCAGACTACCGTTTGAGCGGAAATGATCTTCCACCACGCTGCACTGGTGGAATCGGGTACAGGTTCTTGGTTCACACCTGCATTGTAACAAATTTTCCTGTAAATTGATGGTAAACTACTAGCAGCTGTAGTTGCCGACATCCTACCGTTACTTTATACCGTACATTACTTTAACATTATATTACTGTTGAATCAATTGCAGTATTCTATAACATAATATGATGTTAACAGTGTAATATTGGCTCCAAAAAGCATCAAGATTTACAATGTTTTACTGTATTTGAAAAAAAAATCATTTCTGTTTGAATTTGACTCAAAAAAGCATCAATATTTATAGTGTTTAACTCTATTTTGGAAAAACAAACAAACAAACAAAATGGTACATCACTGTTAGAATTTACTTCCAAAAAGGATACAAATTTACACTGTTTTACTTTACTTTGAAAAAAAAAAAACTGTAGCCTACATTACTGTTAGAATTTGTGCATATTTTTGCTACAGTAATATTGGCTACAGTGTTTTACTGTAGTTTGAAAACAAAAACAAAAAAAAAACTGTGCATTACTGTTTGAATTTGAAAAAGGCATCAAAATTTACACAATATAACTGTATAATATTGTTACAATGTGGGTTTAGAAAAATCCTCCAAATATGACCAGAACTCAACCAGACTCCTTATTTTTAATGTGAATGAGCCTTTAACACTTGCTTTTTCCCATTGTGTCACAGGCAGAGCCATGACCTGTGCAAAATAAGTGTTTATGCTGGGAATCTTTCGCTTTTTATGGTGTGAATCCCATTGGGTGATTACACCCAGATGTGCTAAATGCCATGCCAATGAGCAGAGAGCTGCCAGTGGCTGTGTGGGATGCATCTTTGTGTTTGTGGGGGGTGTATGCCAGACTAAATTGCGGCCAGAAGTGTGTGTTAAGTGTCTTGTGTATGCATGAGGGTGTGTTTGCGTGGGAGGAGGGGTCAGAGGGTGTCATACTTGTGTTTACACTGCTCGCGAAAAGCATCACTCCTAAGACGTTAGCGTGTCAGGCATCTTCATTATCGGCATCAAGCTAATTAGCATGGCCATGTTGACTCTGACTGTGTGTGTGTGTGTGTGTGTGTGTGTGTGTTTGCATGTGTGTGCATTTGCTTCTCTTCTGTATGTCTCAAGTTGTTATGGATGCCATGCAGGAGCTGACAGGCGGCCTGTAGTCAAACATGAAGGTTGGCAGTTGACAAAAAGCACAGCCAGTCGCAGTGAGACATGCTCTCTCTCTCTCTCTCTCTCTCTCTCTCTCTCTCTCTCTCTCTCTCTCTCTCTCTCTGTGTGTCTCTCTTCATGTCTCTGGCTAATTGGGCCCTCTGGATATCTCCACTCCTGAGGATGTGTTTGTATACGAGCATATACAGTGATATGTGGCAGGGTTGGGAGCATACAGACTATTGTGTACACTGTTGTCAAAGCTTGCCTGGGAACCCTTCACTTTATGTTGATCTTACAGTTTTCAGCCCACATCCGAATACTGTGAATTCATTTCACTAGAAGCTACAACTTCTGCTTGTAATATCATTTGAAAAGTTCCAAATTGCTTACACCAACATTTCAAGTGACAAAGTAGAAGGATAACTTAGGAATATCCAGCCTGTTTGCATTCCCAACTCGTCAAGTACCACTGCTCTGTCAGTAATGCCATTGTCAGTCGCGGACGTACACAGGAGCCTTTAGAGGCGGATTGATCTGCAGCAAGCAACATCCCAACTCGTGCCGTGCTTTCAGTGGACGTCTATGTCAGATGCAGATGTACAGGGGCTCCTTTTATTGTGGTATGATACACACCAGGCAATGTCAGTTTGTAACACCACCAGCAACTGCCATACTATTAGGAGCTAGAAAGACACAATAGGGTGGGTGGGCTGGAGGGTGGGGGGGGCAGATGGGTCCAACAAAGTCTTTCACCCAGGGGCCAGTTGATCATCTCACATGTCAATTTAAAGCCAAACCATGATGGTTTTTTTTGTTTGTTTTTTAGACCTAATCACATGCATTTGTTTCCAGACCTAACCATGGTTTTGTAGCCTCAACCTAACCATGTGCCTTTATTGCCTCATCTTAACCATGTGCTTGTGCTGCCTAAACTTGCCCATATCTAAACACGTTTTTGCTGCCTAAATCTGACCACATGTTTTTGTTTCCTAATCTTAACCATGTGCGTTTGTTGCCCAAACCTATCCACTTATTTTTGTAACCTAAACCTAACCATGCACTTTTGTTGCCTAAACATATCCGTGCACTTTTGTTGCATAAACCTAACCCTGTGTTTTTGTTGCATAAACTTACCGATGTACTTCTATTACCTAAACCCAACCACATGCCTTTGTTACCTAAACAAAACTGCCCGCTTTTGTTTCCTCAACCTAACCCGGTGTTTTTGTTTTCTAAAATTATCCATGAGCTTTTTTTTCTCAAACGTAGCCACTCATTTTTGTTGCCCAAACATAACCGTCTGCTTCTTTTGTCTTAACCTAACTGTGCTCTTTTCTTGTCTTAACATAACCAAGTGCTTTTGTTGCCTCAAATCAACCACCTCCTTTAGTTGTCTGAACCTAACCAAGTCTTCTGTGGTCCAAACCTTAAACATGCTTTTGTTGCCTCAACATAACCACATCTTTTTGTTGCCTAAACTTAACCATTATGCTTTTGTTGCCTAAACCTAATGAAATAAAGCTCACAACAAAGTTTTTTACCTACGTCGTAAGTGAATTTTGAAAAAGACTGTAATCATGTAACAACAAGCAGAAACTTTAGATTCCTTGTCAAAACAGAAGTGTATTGAACTACATAATGCATAGGAAGCTGCAATTGCCAGCCTGCATGTATGGTCCAGTGCAGATGCAGGAGTATTTAGAAATGTGGGTTCACTTACAAAGCAGTGGTGTTTGACAAGTTGGGATGATAATGTGTTAGAATGTCTTAATTGATCCAATGATCAGACATACAGGTCACCAAGCAATTAGTTTTTAGGAACTGTCTTGAATGATTCCTTTGTTTTTTAAGCATCCTTTTTGATAATACTTTTGCTTCATTCTTATCATAATGATAAAATTACAAGATCCTCATTTAAACTACAATATGACAAATGTGACACCTTTCCCAAATGACAACCTGTGTAAACACCCAGAAGGGGCTTAAGGGAGGGAGCTGAGGGTGGGACAAAATGGACGACTGAGGTACAAAAAGAAGAAAAAAGAAAATATTCTAAACACTGTCACTTGGACTGTTTGTCAGGGATAAAAAACTTCTTCCCTTTCTCTCTCTCTCTCTCTCTCTCTCTCTCTCTCTCTCTCTCTCTCTCTCTCTCTCTCCCATCTTTCTTTTTTAGCTCCTTCTCTAAAAAAAAGTATTAATTTATTAAATTTCCTCTCCATTTAACGACCCCATTTGGAGAATTTGCGTTTGATCCTCACCGGCTCGGTGAGGCGTGAAGATGGCAGGACGGGGAAGGGAGGAGATGGATCCGTCAGCATGTCACATAAATATCTTATTAGCCAGTGATCTTATCATCATAAAGCAGCCCATTTATACAGTTAGGCATGTCATGTTGGTCAATTGCACAAAAAAAAGAAAAAAAGCCAACTGCATGCAATATTAAACCCTCAAATCTCATGCCAACACCATTAGAGCAGTCTGTGAAACTCTCCTCTTCCTGTCTACTCTCTCCTTTTCCTCTCCTGCATGTGTGTGTCGTAAATCCCCTGCTTCTAGATTTCTTTTTACTCTCCACTCCATGTTTTCTGTTTTTGCAAGTAGATGAGAAGAGCTTTGAAATTGGTTTTTGAGTGGGGTTATTGGCAGTTAGTCAATCGTTGGAGGTGGCAGGCCTCCTGCTGCAAAATCTCAACACATATGCACACTCACATACACCCTTAGAGGAGGAAAAGATGGTTGGTATCATTATTTTTACTCTATTATATTCTTATTTCACATTCAGATGATGATGTCATTTTTAATTTGATTGATTTTGTCCATATTACACAATTGCATAGTTTCACTTTAAATTACAGACTCAGATTTCCCAAAACATCAACTTACTGTCATTTGTGCAAAATCCAGTTTCATGTTGATAAAAGTGTACTTATGATCAAATTGGTCACCTTCAATTAGAATTGTGTTTTCACAGCACCTTGGACTGTAACTGAGTTGTTATTTTTATTTATTGAAAAATAGCATTAACATTTTGATGTACAGCTTATGGTATTTAGTTAATTTTTGTCCTATAAGTGTTATACATTAATCAAAGATAAGTAGGGCTGGCTGGATATTGTTTGAAAAAAATGTAATATCAAAACCATCAAAGTCATACTGATTCCAATAGAGTACTTTATTCAATAAGCCTACCCATCCTGTGAATGGAGAGGTGTGAAGTATAACTTTGGACATCTTGGTGGCATCTTGGGATGCTGACCTGCTTACTCCCTTAAATACATCGTGCTCAATTTCACCACATGACAGACTGTATGGGTTGTAGCTGTTGCCACAGGGGTGTGAGGTCATAACTGAGGATAGTTGGTAAAAGTCCTTCCGGCCTCACACAGTGATTGGGCAACTGTAAGCATCACACGGCTAACATTACCTAAAGGTTATGAATGGATTTAACAACAGAGTCAAGCCGATTTGGTGTTCAAGGTGTTTGTTGGGACCATTCAACGGCTCAGTGTTGGATGTTAGCCACTGGTACTGTTGTGTTAGCTTGTTCTAACCAAGTAGATGTTGATCTGGCCATTCACTGGGAGGAGAGTGACTGCAGAGATGGCAGCACCAGGAAGTTTACTTATCTGGTGGGAAGTTAAAATGTAGTCAGCCTCAGTGTTCACAGAGGCGCTATTCTCATTTACAGTCATTCTCCATGCTACCATGATGGTGAAGATATGGAAGACCCATCAGAGACCAGTCGGAGCTGATTGGACTTTTTGGAGGGGGGGGCTTAAAGAGATAGGCCCTAAAACCGAGCGTATCAGACTGATGGTGAATCAAGCCACTCAGCCTTGCAGACAGTTTTTCCCAGTGGCCTTTTGCTGTGTTGTAGTGAAAAAATCACCTGCGGTCCAAAAAGCATTTTCCCCAAAGGCCACCACTCTAAAGGACACCTCTGTAAAACTGTTGACAAAACACCCCAAACTGCAACTAGTAATTTATGGAACTTTCTATTCTGAACTTTTTTTTTGTGCTATGGAGGTTTTATTTTTATAATACTTAACTCAAGCTGAGAAAGGTCATTTAAAAATCCATGATATCATTACAATGTAAAGTCTATGAGCCGGGCAGGAACTTGTTGGTGGGGCCAGCAGGAGAAACACAGCTGCACGTATTCACTAGGCCACATACTGAGGAAGTAAACCTGGAAGCCACAACGCTTTTTTTTTCCCATAAGCACCAGGTGATAAGCTTCATCTTTGGTCTGGTGTCCAGATGTAATTAAAGTCCATGAGGTAAATAAAGTTGTTTCAGGACAGAAATTATGATATATTTATATTTCATATATATTATATATTTATCATTAAAGCATGTCTACATATTCCAGTAGAAACCAAAAATACAAGTGTGAACCTGGAAATGAGCATTATAGGTCCTCTTTAGCTGTTTTTTTATTGTACAGAGCTAATAAGAGATGTTATGAGAAAACTACAGGGCTAGTTGGGGACGGAACAGCGAAGAAAAATATACATCGTAATGAAGAATTGAAAGGACAGAGTGAGATTTTTGGCTCAAAATAAGCAGTCTAAGGCAGAAATGCATCAGCTGAAGTGGTGGAAGATAGCAAAATAAAATTTGGCAATTTGTTTAGAGAGCAGTGGTTAGGGATGAAACTGGTGCTTCAAGGTAGGAAAAAAAGTCGTAAAGCACAGCAGAACTAAAGTGGACACACCGGACAACACAAGCATGACAGCTGCCATAAACAGCACTGAGCTGTAGTGTAGCACCTGCTACATAAGCAGCATATTGTTCCATGTGATGGATCAGGCAGGATCTGGCACAAATTAAACCCCTGGATAGAACAAACCTTTAAGAGACAATCAGAAGATGTACAAGGAAGGAAATGAGAGCGCAGAGAGCAGCAGACAGACTTGGAGGATTATTATTCAGTTATCAGAGCTCTGTGGAGCAGAACTGACATGGACAGGAGCAGATTTCCTGCTTCTCATACTTCCATCTGCCACTTCACCATGCAGAGGATACATACACACACTTTAACCCGCCTGAACACACACGAGGAAAAATGCACACTCAAAGGCAACAGAGAGAGAGAGAGAGGATCACTAACTAACATGCTGGAAGGTCAAATAAAGGCACGAGGCCTCCTCATACTGCATCTGTACACATGTTGAAATATTCAAAGTTCCTCTTGGTCAGTAAATAAATGAAGTGCTGCATGTTTTTTTAATTTGTATTATTATTTTAAAGCCAAACAAGCCGCCCTGATAACCATCTCTTTGGCGATTGGTGAGGTCAGTCCAGTCCAGTGCGTCTGAATAGCAGCATCATCCGAACGCCGAGCATAAACAGAATCTTGTCCTTCTCATCAGTGTCCCTTCTTCCTTCCACAGCCCTCCCCTCCTCCATTTTTGAAAGCCCCGAATCTGTCTCATTATCTTGTTTTGATGTTGCACTTTATCAAAATAGGACTTGATGGCCTCGGGCCTGGAGTGCAACTGAACTGCGGACAAGAGGAGGAAGCGAGAGTGCCCGCACCATCTCACCGCCTCCTCTGTTGACAACAACAAGAAAGACCATCACAGCAAAATGCCTGCATGTATGGACATCAATTATTTTTTTAATTGTGAAAGAGTACAGTACACTAATTAAAACTTGTATATCTTGCCATGCCAAAGGCAAAATTAATAATTGATATTTTATTAATATTCAAAAGTAGCACTGGGAATATATTAAAGTGATTTTGTGGTTGCAGAAATGATCTAGTAGCTAGGCGCGTGTGTGTGTATGTGTGTGTGTGTGTGTGTGTGTGTGTGTGTGTGTGTGTGTGTGTGTGACCTGTTTCTGATGAATTAGACTTCTCCACCCCTCTTTTAGCCAGGCCGAGTCCAGTTTAGGCCCAGAGAGAGAGAGAGAGAAAGGAAGAGACGAAGGATGGATTAAGGGGATTTGTGTTGAAGGACTGTGATTAATTCCACTGTAGTTGATTCACAAATGAATCTGAATTTTATCAAAAATGTTCCTAAAAACAAGCACCCTCAATCGAGCACTAAAACATAGTGCTATCAAAATAGGACACCAACTTATTCATTTTTTATTTTTTATTATTTTTTTGTGATGGTTTCTAACGACTGACACATTCATTTTATTTCATTTTATCTTATCTTTTGCTTGATTCTGGAGAATTGCACACTGGGATACCTCAAATACATTTTATTTTGTATGTGAATGTCCCCAGTAGTTCACTACAGCAGTGATCTCAACCATTAATTAGATAGAGAATTTTGTTCCTCTTGACATATAAAACTTGACATTTTACCAGAAAAGAAAAACGAAAAAAAAGGGGGAAGAAGAAGAGGAAGAAAAGAAAGTAAAAGAAAGAGGGAAGGTAGTTGAACTCAGCCCTGACATGTTTGATTAAAGCAGCAGAGATTAAAGCAATTTGAAAGAAATTTTGAACTTAATAATAGTTGCCATGAAGTAACTGTTCATCTCTGTCGATCTCACGTCGTGCTCCCATGTAAGACCAACTGTGACACCAATACTCTATGTGTAGATTTAGTTCAGGAAAATAGAGCCATACATCTCTGGTATTTTACTTGATTAATAATTTGATTAAATATTTAATTCCGAGTTTTCATCTGAATTAGTTCTTCATGTTAAGAGGTAATGTATTCCAGAGTACCACTACATGTATGGGTGGTCTCTCTCCCTTGCAGAGCATCTTGGAGGACATTTTGACATAACACAGTAGGAAAAGCACAGCTGTAAATAATAAAACTGAATTCTGTTTAGCTGTTTCAGTTTTCGGGTCCTGATATTGTGTATGCTGGAAAACTGTCATGCCTTACAAGGACAGTTGAATACAGATATTGTTCATATTATTTGTAGCACTTGTTGTTTTCCTACCATGATAAGTCAAAATACAAAGGGACTATCAGTGTCTCTCAACCTTGGGTTGGGCACCCTACATACATCACTTGATACAGCTAGGATCCTAACATATTTCTATATTCTTATAAAAAAGCCAACTTCAGTATGTTTCAAATATTATTTCCAGAAACAACACAGGGCTCCCTTCATGCTCATGGTAATAAACTTAAGATGTGAAAAATAAAACACTGTTGAACACAACCTTTAAAGATCTTATATTGTAAAAGTCAGAATTCTATTATCTCTTTTCAATCACTACAAAGCAGGTATAAGTGCTATATAAAGACTTTGAAAGTATCAAAACTCTCAATCAGAAGAGGGATGGACAGTCAGTATTCAGACACTGTGCCTTTAAATGAGCCATAAGGACTTCCATAAAGTTGAGATGTCACACCTCTACTATATAAATGTACAAACTGCCACCGCAGTGCCATTATAGTCATTCCTGGCTATAATGCTGAGAAATCAAAGCACACTGAAATGGAGCGTTTCAGACGGAGATTGAACGGAGGTATGTTTAAGCAGTTATTATGCGAAAGATATATTTTATTTTGAAAATTAAAACATGTAAATATGTTCTGGTATAAACCCGGAATACAAGTACGAACCTGAAAATGAGCATAATATTGGAATTTTAACATTTTTAGTATTGGACAAGCAGCCAATTTAGGCACAAAACTTGTTCTAATGCAATAAAGTAGAGATTGTAAATCGAGCATTCAATAGTGGTGTGAGTCTTTTGAGGGCAGAAATCAAAATTTATTGGCCTCAGCACACAGACAATACAGAAATGACTGTGTTTTATAATCTGTTCCATCAAAGATTTGTAAATAATGTACTACAAAACAAATCAATTAAGTCAACTTGGACATTCTGGACTGCTGTTATTTTGCACAAAAAACTAGATAACTTACAACAAAACTTTTTCTTTTGTTTGTTTTTGCAAAAGCCACGAGGATTCTAAAGCCCCCAAAATAAATAAATAAAACTAACAGCATCCTATAATATTACCGCACTGTAAAAAGAAAGTATTTGTTTTGACATTAAAGAGTTAGTGCCCTGGCTGCCCTCAATTTTTAAGATGACTGAATTTGAGAAGACAAACTCAATCATTACAAAATGACTACAACATGTCTTCTCAAATTCAATCAAATTTTAAGGCAGCCTGAACACGAACTTTTAAGTTAAAACAAATTTCTATTATCCAAATATATTGTAAATATTTTTAAGAAAATCTAGTTCTTAAATTTGTATACATACTAATAAAAAAAGAGTAACAGTGGCACATATGCTTTTAACATCAATTTGCATGTTTTATGGAATTTTGTATTACTTTGGTGATTAATGAATATAAAAAAAAAAAATCTCCTTATTGATGTTGGGATAGTGATTTCAACAGTACTGTTGAGCCCTACTGTGACTGAAAAAGTGTCCCTAGCATTATTATAGAAAAATGTAAATCATTTCAATATCAGAATATCAAAATATCTATAGTCTGATAACAAATCCTCCTTGACAAAATGATAATTTTGTTTTCATCTTCAGGCCAGCCCAGCAAGTGATAAGGACAATGCTGTGAGTGTGTTCGTGTGTGTGTGTGTGTGTGTGTGTGTGTGTGTGGTGGTGTCCCGCGCAACCACATTATCTCCTTATCCCCCTTGCTGTTGAATATTCACGTGAGGCGAAAGATTGTGCTAATCTAAAATTTCTAATTAAAACTATTTGGTTGGCGGTATCACATAAACACTATTATTGTTTAATATCGTTCACTGTCGCACGAAATGATCCATCATCCTGCCAGGTGCTGCCCCCTCCTCCAACCAACCAACACCCGCCCTCTACCTCATATCATATCCCCTTTAAAAAAAAAAAAAATCATAATAAACAAAAAGATAATGACGCCACCTTCCTCGACACGACCAGCTCAGTGTCTCCTTCTTTTTATAAAAAAAAGAAAGCAGGGGCAAAATGGAGAGGGGGGTGGGTTGAGCGTGTGTTTAGTATTTTTTTAATAAGCGTCCTCAGTACTATTGAGTGGGTCCCTTTGTTCATATGGTAAGATTAATTATGCTGTCAGCCACTCTCAGGGGCTGCTTAACAAAGATTCAGTGATATAATGGCCCTGGCCCTGCGCTTGGCAATCACAATCACTGGGAGACAATTTCAAATCCTCTCTTCTCCACACAACCCTCCGCTGCCCTTTTCATCAAAGAGGAAGTCATTTTTGCCAGCTAAACATACTTCTCCTTTGCATTCCCACACACATCGCTCGAAACACGCACACTCCCTCTCAGACTGTGCAGTTTCTTCAGCTGTCATTCATAACTCGCCGCTGTAACGTGTGCGAGCTTCTTCAAGGACGGCACAAACAAGTAATGGAACGACACCCAGGGTTTGAACTCGATGTTTTATATCGAATTTCTACACGCACACACTTTCCTCCCCGGCGTCTGTATTAAACTGGGGTTAATTTTGCATTGCAGATTGAAGAGGCTGCAACCGCATCATTGCAAGCAGCAGCGATAAGATAGATGTTTTTGTCATAGTCCATAGGGGATGAGCGGCGGGCGAATTGATTGATACTGGCAACTTCTATTCAGGCGATTTCAAAGGCCTGATTTGTATTTTTGTGTTTTGAAACTGTCACTGCACAACAATCTCTCTGTGAACAAAGCCGGATGTGTTAGAGAGGGCAGAGATGGAGAGGAGGAAAAAAAGCTGGAAATTTTTTTGTAGCTGTTGACAAATAATAATCATGCATGGTTGTGAAATGTGTTGGCAGCGAGGGGATCGGTCAGATTAACACCAGATATGATGCAAGCAGATACCTCTAACTAGCTGCAGACCTGTGAGTTTGCATGTGGTTGTTAGTGTGAGTGGAGGCTGAACTCCGGCCAGTGGATAACAGGATGAAGGTCATCAAGAGCAGAGATGGGAGGAATCAGAACTGCAGCATCCGTATTCCTTCAGCTCTGTGGGCACATTTCCTAAGATCCCTCTCTGTAATAAAGAAATGGTGCAACCTTTTGTTTTCCTTCCACCTCTTTTTCTTCAAGCACTGAACTGAATCCTGACTGTAACTCCAGCTTCAGTATGTCACCCAGTAAAAATGATGCCACAGTAAATGCTCTGATGTCCTAAAGGTGGTGCCAATGGGCTGATGTCACTACTGCACCCATTTTAAAGTCCAGATTATCTTTGCTGACACAGTGCCCCATGTTATTTACTGTCTTGTTTACACTGTGTATATTAGTGGAGTAACACAAAGCTGCTATTGCACAATAAAGAATATCTGTATTTATTTATATATAATTTTTGGAAATTGTTAGAAATTGTTCAAACTGCTTAATTTTTTTTCTTCTGCCATATCCTCATGCCTAAAAGTTTATCTGCTCACAGAACAATAACATTTATATGTTATTATATATAATATATATATAATATATATATATATATATTCTGTCCAACCGCGATATCATCTGATGGATCTGTGTGGGTTTTATGAAGACACGGAAGGTGGCTTATGGCGCCATACTCATATGCTGAAAGCACTGACAAACTATTTGATGAGTTCAGAATGGGAAGTGGTTGGTGTGACAACATGAAGAGGCAACTGTGTAAAATAACTAACAATGAAGTTAGCCTATATTCTGCACTAACATCAGTTATAAAGAGCAAAGAAAGGCACTGAAGGCCAACTGGCTTTGGCAAGATTTCGGTTTGCCAGCTGGCTCCACTGGTAGTGAAGAACATACTATACTTCCATGATCTAAAAACAGATGGTCCTTTCAATAACCTACCCTTTTCAAACACTTACCGATTACAGCTTTTCATGCGATTTGCATCCAGCCCATCCAACCCATTCCAGTATGAACTCCTCAAATAGCGTTGCTCTGTCAGTGCTTTCAGCATACAAGAGTGATGCCAAATACCACCTTCTGCATCCACATGCGACGTGCGTCAGATGATAATGCGGTCGGACAGAACTGGTGGCACTGCTACTGTACTCTGGTGGACAGCCGGGTGGCTGCAGACTGTCCACATGCAACGCGCACGGGCAGCAAGGACAATGTCAGGTAATAACACTGCCAATAACCATGTAATATAAGGAGCACAATTGTGCTCAAATAGGACAGGTGGGAGGGGAGATAGATGGGACTTTCGTGTGGGAGTTTGGCGTACGCTTCCCAAGTGATGTGTGTTTGTTGTTCTACACCTTACCATGTGCCTCTTTTGCCTGAACCTAACCATTTGTGACTTTGGTGCCTAATCTCAACCACTGTGACAGTCCCACCACATGTTTATTTGTTGGCATCACTGTAACAGCAACCCAGAGCGTAAATAGCTGATGCACAAGGATACCTAAAACGTCATAGGTTGATGCAAAAAGTCCTGACATAACATAACATAACATCCTGAAAAAAGAAAACAAACAAAAACTTGGCAATGCTGCTAGATGAAATGGTGGAAAAGCCATAGTTTGTTTTTGTCTTCTTTTTCCAAACATAAGACAACCCATATCATAAACACAGCCTCAGGCGTCATTATTTTACAGTCTTGTTCCTAGAATTTGGCCCCTAGTGCCTCCTCCTCGGTGATGTCACTCAGTTTGCAAAAGATGATAAGCTACATTTGGGTTGGGGACCAAGAGGTAGTGTGTCATATTTCTCAGTTCAGAATATATGACTAAGAAGAAGCATAAGCAGAAGTAATATGACATTTAGGACAAATTGTGTCAATCATGTGACACCATGTATGGATGGGCTAAGTATTCTGCAAATATGTGATGCTGTATCTTTTTAGAATGCATTATCTTTTCATATCCAAATAATTTATTCATATCCCCAAATATGTATGCTTGATGAAAAGAAAGAGGAAATAAAAAATTATGAGGTTTCCTTCAGAGATACAGGGAAACTGCACACATACGTATGCAAATTAAGGTATATGAATAGCACTGTGTAACAGAAATAGTGTGTACTGCAGTTCTTCAGTGATATTATTTTTTTTTTCTCCTGCCGTCTCTCAAGACCAAAAGGGTGGCAACAAATAATTTCATGACTTTAAATTAAACACATGCACACACACACACACACACACACACACACACACACACACACAAAGAGTTCATATCTTGGCCATTTTATAAAACCCACAAACTGACCTTATGTTGTGCCAGTCAAACATGCCACAGTGGATTTCCCTTCCTTTTGCCTTTACACTCCAACATATCCAGAGAGGGAAACTGCATCATGACCAAAGACACAAACTAGGACTGATGCCACTGTAATCATGATGAATGGAAGGCAGAAGACACGTCACCATTTCCTCTCGGCTTGATAAATGGTGTAATATACTCTTATTTAGCAAAAAAAGGAACCTAATCATAGATCTTTGGATTGTGGTAATATTCCACATCATATGTACTTAAAGAGCACTTATAGAATATCTATTTCCTTTGCCTTCTTTTCTTCCTCTTGTTCACTCTTAACTAAAGAATGCTTAGGAGGGTGTTTTTGTAAAATGCTTTGGTTCATTTATAGTATTTAAATATTTTTTATGTATATTTCCTTTTATCTTATTCTGGGGGTACATCATCATTATTTCTGGAAATAATAAGTCTTTCTTCTTTTTTTTTTTAACCTAAATGGTCACAAAGAAGAGAGTACATATAATTGTTTGTTCTACTTATTTTATCTCCTGTGAGACGCTGCACAGAGTTATCATTCAGATCATACATGACTTACAGTACGCTCCATCCATACAAAGCCTGCTACTGCTCCGTTCTTTATGGTGGCTGCCTAGTGGCGACAGACGCACCTTGCTGAGATATTTGTAGCAGAAGCCATAACATCAGTAAATTCACATCAAATGGGACTTTCATGAAAATGCAATAATTTAAAACAAGTGAAGATGTAGTGAGTTTTTAGAAGGCCCAGAGCAACAACGGAGGGGATTTTTATGAAGAGAAGATTCAACTTCGTTTCTGATCCACACTTAACCATTTAACCCTTTTAACCCAGACCACCTTGGTGCAATTTCTTTTTAAAAACATGGGGGGAAAGGCAATGAGCAACTTGGTAAGAAATGTTCCTTCAAGAAATCAGTAAGAAAAGGGAATAATATTTTTGGGAAAAAGAAAACAGCTAGGGAAAAAAATAAATATTTATAATTAATAATTAGAATAT